>NC_042971.1:8993970-9173970 GCF_901001165.1 Salmo trutta | reverse complement strand
TACCAATATGGTCTATAGTTTCTACCAAGATTGATTGTACACATGAAGATTGCTAAACTAAAGAGTGTTTGTTCCAACCCTGGATCTCCATGTAGGATTGTGTTGGTATTACTTTTTAAATCGACATGATTACGTTTGAAAGGGATTCCACATGATGCATTCACTTTGATGCAGACCCGGACTGAGAACATAATATATTGTAATCCTGGCCGCCACTGGCTTTAAAGTATCCCTTCAAATCCCTATTATATCCATCCATCCCTCTCTCCAGCCATGTACAGTAGGTGTGCTGTTTCTGTTGTAGATCAAGGTGGCCTACCTATGGGATGATTTGAACTCTCTGGGTGATGATATGGACTTCTGGAGTCTGGAGGAGAGAGATACTCTCCCTTAGGACTCCTCGCTACCATGTACTGCTACTGTTCCTAGAGATCTTGGGTCATTGAGACTGTCACTGCTACCATGAGCACTATTACTCCCTTTCCTGGTCTTTTTTGAGTAACTTGGTACCTGAAATCACTGTTAGGTTCATTGTAACGACCCACATATTCACAATCACTTGGTTTGGTTTGGTGGGGCTTGCAGTGAGTGGCTGTATGAATAATGCCACACATATACAATCCCTCTCACACAAAGGTCACACAAAGGTCACAAACACACACAGAGACGTGGGTCAACAACGGTGATATCCGGGCTGTATGGTTAAGCCCCTTAGTTCTTTCTGGCCCCGGTGTGCCATGTATGGTGCTGTGCTCGGGGGTCGTGACCTCTAAGCGCAGAGACAGATGGGGACAGGAGGGTTTTACTCCCTCCACTCCACTGTTAAATCAGCCAGGGACCTAGAACACCAACCCCCAATTGGACAAATACAAACAGGTCACAGAAGAGGATGTATGTTTGTAGCCTGAGGTGGTCCAGCGGTCTAGGCCACTGCCTCCAGAACACATGTACTTGTGCTCACATGGGTTCCAATCCGACCCACTGCTCTTCTAGCACACTTTCTCCTCCCAACTTTCCTGTTACTCTCTCGCTGTCCTTTCAATGAAACATGAAAAAAGCAAAGAGATGTTTGTTCGCTCATGAAGTATCTTCCTCCTCCCTGTAGATGTGGCGGCAACTCTCCAGATGGGGGCCACCCCTCACGCTGCGGGTCTCACACGCTCCCCCACCACCAAGCACCGTGAGCTGCCCACCATCAGCCTGACCAAGTCCTCCAGCTCCCCAAAGTCTGTCTCTGACACCACCCACCTCTCCCCAAAGTCGGCCGAGTCCCACCACAGCCCCCATCACAGCCCACGCAGGACCAGCCCCACGCCACACGAGGTGAGAGCTCTAACACTGTTTCACATAATTTAATCCTGATTTATTGCATAGGGAAAGTCACTACTTAATTCATATGGGGGAGTTTCTTGTTCAACTTAAAAACATGGTACAGTAGTCTCACTAACGGTAGGACTAGAAGACAATTTCAGATTGGCTTAGTATTTGAGTTTTGTTTAAAGGGATACTTCAGGATTTTGGCAATAAGGCCCTTTATCTACTTCCCGAGAGTCAGATGAACTCGTGGTTACTATTTTTATGTCGGTTTCCAGTATGTAGGAAGTTAGAGGTAGTTTCGCGTGCCAATGCTAACTAGCGTTAGCGCAATGACTGGAAGCCTATGGGTATCTACTAGTGTCACACACAATAATCTTCTACACAAAGAGATTAAGATGTTTTTTTTGCATTAGACATGCTGCTGACGTCTTTAGTCATGAAAATAAATGCAATGCTATTTTCAAATAATTGGGTTCAAATATTCCTCAAGATGAAACCGCTCATATGGATTGTCTCCTCCTTTTCAACTCTATGGTTAGGACAGATTGCTTGTTGAGATTAACAAAATGGCACAGTCATTCCTATGGATTTGCACGTCAGACTTCATGGATTTCATCATTAGCCTTTCTCTCTGTCTCTCACACTGTACTATCAAACAGCCTAGGCTTAAATAAATAAAGGCAAATACAACACACACATTGCTAGAGATAAGAGAAGAGGACCCTGTTGAGGTTGGGTGGTCTGACTCTTCTTTCATACAGTGTCCAGCTTTGTGCCTTAACCTTTCTCTCTCTCACATGGCACTGTCATGTAACATACTGGCCAAAGACAAATGCAGCACTTATTATACAATTCAAAAGATAAGACCCTTTTGGGTTGGGCTTTTAAACCATTTCTTCCATGTTTTAAAGCAGCAGACCTCTCCCTCATCCAGTGTCCAGCTGTGTGTTGTAGCTAGCTGATGTCTGTCCTGCGTGCCCCAGCCAGCCAATGTTGGGTCTAAGTCTCTCTGTAGTAGATCTTTATCCTCCCTCCCTCTCATCCATCTAAACCAGCCAGGTCAGGACAGGCAGCACCAGTAGCAGCTAGCTCTCTAAAGCTCATATTTACTGAGATAATCCCACTGCTGTGGATTATTAAGGTTGTAGTAGTTGTAAGTGATTATCCTTAAAAGGTTTTTTTGCTGGCATGGAGTGATAAAAAATATGCCTGTTACTTATTGTTTACGCATAATGTATCACTCAGACCCTATAATTAGACATACGGCCAGTCGACGAACAAAACACTCAACGTTTATATCAGTGTGTGTGTATATCCGTGTGTGTATCTGAACCCTATCAAAGTAGTGCACTATATATATAGGGATGTAGTGCAATATAGCCTATAGGGAATAGGGTGCAATTTCATCCTACTGGCAGCGATTGTTTGTATGTTTGTCGGCCTACAGCAGGGGTCTGCAACAAGCAGCCAGTGGGCCAAAACCGGCCTGCAAGTGATTTTCTGGGGTCCTCCAAAGTTTTTAGTAAAGATATATATATATATGTTTTTATCACCAGGAATGAATCCCCAAAATATTTGTATTTATGAAATCTGTTCCCAAGTATACAGAGACATACAGTGGGGTTAAAAATTATTGGATCCCTTGATAACCTGTATGCTCTCGTCGGCTGGCCCTCGCTACATATTCGTCACCAGACCCACTCCAGGTCATCTATAAGTCTTTGCTAGGTAAAGCTCTGCCTTATCTCAGCTCACTGGTCACAATAACAACACCCACCCGTAGCACACGCTCCAGCAGGTATATCTCACTGGTCATCCCCAAAGCCAACACCTCCTTTGGCCGCCTTTCCTTCTAGTTCTCTTCTGCCAATGACTGGAACGAATTGAAAACAATCGCTGAAGCTGGAGACTTCTAGTTCTCTCACTAATTTTAAATATCAGCTATCTGAGCAGCTAACCGATCGCTGCAGCTGTACATAGCCCATCTGTAAATAGCCCATCCAATCTACCTACATCCCCATATTGTTTTTATTTACTTTTCTGCTATTTGGAAAACCAGTATTTCTACTTGCACATCATCATCTGCACATCTATCACTCCAGTGTTAATTTTCTAAATTGTAATTATGGCCTATTTATTGCCTTACATCCTCACGCCATTTGCACACACTGTATATAGACTTTCTTTTTTTTCTATTGTGTTATTGACTGTATGTTTGTTTATGTGTAACTCTGTGTTGTTGTTTGTGTCGCACTGCTTTGCTTTATCTTGGCCAGGTCGCAGGTGTAAATGAGAACTTGTTCTCAACTAGCCTACCTGGTTAGATAAAGATGAAATAAAACAAATAAAGAAGGGGAAAAAAAGATTGATTAAAAAGATAAAGTAATACAAATACTGTGCAATATGTATTAAAAACTAAAACTATATTTTAAGTTAGAAGTAGGCATTGGTCTGAAGCCGAAAAATAAAGGAAATTCACGAGCACCACAATCCCTACTACTCTCATGGTTTTCCAGCACACAGCTTTGCCCTACTACAGTTACTATGTTGATCTATTACTTCAAACAAAGTGCAGGTTACTTAGGATTCAGACCTTCTGTCATCCTCGCAAGTGTGTGTGGGGGCGATGCTGGAGTATTGAAAACAGGTGATCCAATTAGTTTTATCTTTTTTAGATTTGTTTTTATTACTTGTTAAACAAAATCTATTTTACTGAGCAATTGTATTAGTATAAAACAAAATGTCATTAGCATGCAATATAGCTCAATCAAGGTATAACATTATTCTTTTTCAAATACAATCACTTTTTGGTGCTTACTTGTGGTTGATTTGCAGTGTACAAATGATTATCAAATCAAATTGTTATTTGTCCCATGCTTCATAAACAACAGGTGTAGAGTAACAGTGAAATGCTTACTTACAGGCCCTGCCCAACAATGCAAAGAGAAAAATTATAAATAATAATAATAACACAAGGAATAAATACACAAGGAGTAATGATAATTGTGCTATGTGCAGGGGTACGAGGTAATTGAGGTAGATACTATATATACACATATAGGTAAGGGTAAAGTGACTAGGCAACAGGATAAATAATAAATAGTAGGAGCAGCATATGTGAGTCAAAAGAGTTAGTGCAAAAAGGGGACCATGTTGGGCCACCAAAAGCGTCGTCGCACAAAAGCCAGGGTCCGGCAGGAGCCCTGGTGGCAGGCCAGTCTGGAGGAGTGGACCACGTCAGGCACGAACATCCGGTTATCTGGAGGAGAGAGAGCGAGAGAGGATCCTTGGGCTACTGTTGATTGCAAAGATGGAGGCCTATTTCAATGGAGTAAAATTAAAGTTAGAGAGTGACCTATGCCTTTAGTGAAAAGCCTAGAAGTAGAATAATAAGTGGTCAGATAAGTGAAAATTATGGCCAGTAAAAATAACTAAGCTTGTCTCCCAATTTAAAAAAAAAGATATATAAAAAATGTGTCAATACTTTGCCCCTTGATAACCAGCGCACTTCTGTATGTTGTAAAAGAGTTACATGGTCTCTGCCCATATCATTGCATAGTGCAGAAAATACACAAGATTTCAGGGGCCTTGCTTTAACCATTTTCACTGTAGTGTCCAAAACGTCTTTCAAGCTCTCAGGCATTCCCTTGGCAGCAAGAGCCTCTCGCAATAGCGGTTCTGGGAGGGAGGGGGGGGGGGGCAGTGCCCCTGTGACAATAATTTTGGACCACCTTGTGGCCCCCCTAAATGTGGAGTGTGAAATAATTTTTACATAACTCATTTTTGCTATCGTTTCTTTTTTTACATCCGTTATTAGACAGTGGCAACGATGATAATTATGAACATGGTCTTTTGCCTGCTAATGCCTGCAATGCAGTGAAGAAAACAATATGACAACAATAACGTCTAATGTAACTGGCCCCTCTAACAATACAACTGGCCCCAGCTTGGCCCCCCCAGTTGAAATGGTCTAGAACCGCCACTGGCCTCTCGGTGGATGCTGCAGTGTACCCAAGTGGCGTTGGCAGCAACTGCTTGCAGCTACCACTCCACTAGGTCTCCCTGTCATGGCTTTTGCTCCGTCAGTACAGATACCAACACATCTTGACCACCAAAGTCCATTTGATGTCACAAAGCTGTCCAGTACTTTAAAAATATCCTCTTGTGTTGTCCTGGTTTCCAGTGGTTTACAGAAGAGGATGTCTTCCTTAATTGACCCCCCCCCCCCATAAACGCAACGGACATATACCAGGAGCTGTGCCAGGCCCGCCACGTCTGTTGACTCATCCAGCTGTAACGCATATAATTCACTAGCTTGTATGCGAAGCAGTAATTGTTTCAAAACATCTCCTGCCATGTCACTGATGCGTCGTGAACCAGTGTTGTTTGATAAAAGCATTGTCTGTATAGTTTCTTTGGCCTTTTCCCCCAGCATTGTCCCAGCCATATCCACAGCAGCAGGAAGAATTAAGTCCTCCACAATAGCATGGAGCTTGCCTGTCCTAGCCACTCGGAAGCTCACCATATAAGATGCTTCTTATTAATGGTATCTGTTACTCAAAAGTCGTCTTAATTCTCGCTCAAAAAACTGTGGCTTATTTTGAAGTTGGCATGTTTTGTTTCTAAATGTCTGCGCAAGAGTGAAGGTTTCATTGAGTTGTGTGATAGTACTTTTGCACATATAACACACTGTGGCTGAGGAAAGGCACTACTCCCAATATATGTGAACCCCAAATCAATGTAGTTCTCATCATATTTGCACCTCTCGATGGTCCAACGTCCCTGTCTGTTGTTCGGTGCTTTCCCGGTTAAAGGGGCAGTAGCTCTTCGGCAGCATCAGATTCACAACTGTCAGTGTCCATGCTAGCTGGGCTAACAACAAATGTAGAATTACTGATGCTAGCATTGGATGTGCTCATGGAAGCAGAACAACTTGTGTCGTCGACAGGTGCAGGTGTAGTACTGCTGGTAGTAGCAGTACTACCAGTAGAGCTGGTATGTGTCTCTATGGATGCGGGCCTTACTTTTTTTTAACCATTTATCCATTTTCAAGCAAACGGAATGAGCAGCAGCTACATTTGGCTACATACGGACTGTTAGTGGAATTCCCGCAAGAGAGTAATGGTTAATGCACAGGTGACATGCAGATAAAAATAAGGTAAAACGGATTTCCGTTTCCCTGCATTAAAATCACCGGCCACGAGAAGTGTTGCCTCTGGGTGTGCATTTTCTTCTTTGCTTATGGCCCTCTACAGCTCGTTGAATGTGGTCTTAGTGCCAGCATCAGTTTGTGGTGGTAAATAGACAGCTACGAAATATATAGAGTGAGGGGGAAAAGTATTTGATCCCCTGCTAATTTTGTATGTTTGCCCACTGACAAATAAATTATCAGTCTATAATTTTAATGGTAGGTTTATTTGAACAGTGAGAGACAGAATAACAGCAAAAAAATCCAGAAAAACGCATGTCAAAAATGTTATAAAATGATTTGCATTTTAATGAGGGAAATAAGTATTTGACCCCTCTGCAAAACATGACTTAGTACTTGGTGGCAAAACCCTTGTTGGCAATCACAGAGGCCAGACATTTCTTGTACTTGGCCACCAGGTTTGCACACATCTCAGGAGGGATTTTGTCCCACTCCTCTTTGCAGATCTTCTCCAAGTCATTAAGGTTTCAAGGCTGACGTTTGGCAACTCGAACTTTCAGCTCCCTCCACAGATTTTCTATGGGATTAAGGTCTGGAGAATGGCTAGGCCACTCCAGGACCTTAATGTGCTTCTTCTTTTGCCACTCCTTGTTGCCTTGGCCGTGTGTTTTGGGTCATTGTCATGCTGGAATACCCATCCACGACCCATTTTCAATGCCCTGGCTGAGGGAAGGAGGTTCTCACCCAAGATTTGACGGTACATGGCCCCGTCCATCATCCCTTTGATGCGGTGAAGTTGTCCTGTCCCCTTAGCAGAAAAAAGCATAATGTTTCCACCTCCATGTTTGACGGTGGCGATGGTGTCCTTGGGGTCATAGGCAGCATTCCTCCTCCTCCAAACATGGCGAGTTGAGTTGATGCCAAAGAGCTCCATTTTGGTCTCATCTGACCATCATCAGATGTTCATTGGCAAACTTCAGACGGGCATGTATATGTGCTTTCTTGAGCAGGGGGACCTTGCGGGCGCTGCAGGATTTCAGTCCTTCACGGCGTAGAGTGTTACCAATTGTTTTCTTGGTGACTATGGTCCCAGCTGCCTTGAGATTATTGACAAGATCCTCCCATGTAGTTCTGGGCTGATTCCTCACCATTGTCATGATCATAGCAACTCCACGAGGTGAGATCTTGCATGGAGCCCCAGGCCCAGGGAGATTGACAGTTATTTTGTGTTTCTTCTATTTGCGAATAATCGCACCAACTATTGTCACCTTCTCACCAAGCTGCTTGGCGATGGTCTTGTAGCCCATTCCAGCCTTGTGTAGGTCTACAATCTTGTCCCTGACATTCTTGGAGAGCTCTTTGGTCTTGGCCATGGTGGAGAGTTTGGAATTTCGCATGTCAAAAATGAAAATGCTCCCTTTAATACCACACAGCATCAGCTTAATGATCTGACTGCCTATGTTTATCTTTGTTGTTTTTCTGTCTCTCACTGTTCAAATAAACCTACCATTAAAATTATAGACTGATCATTTCTTTGTCAGTGGGTAAATGTACAAAATCAGCAGGGGATCAAACACTTTTTTCCCTCACTGTAGATGAAAACTCTCTTGGTAAATAGTATGATCTGCAGCTCATTATGAGGTATTCTAACTCTGGCGAGCAAAAACTTGAGACTTCCTTATCATTAGAGATTGCGCACCGGCTGCTGTTAACAAAGATACACACCCCTCCCCCCTTCATTTTACCCGATTACAGGCATGTTCTGGACAAAAACTGTCCCATGGCTGAATCTAGTTGCCTACCATTTGCCTACAGACCGAGGTAAACATAGGCAGTCAGATCATTAAGCTGATGCTGTGTGGTATTAAAGGGAGCATTTTCAGAGAAGAGAACATTCCGTATAAGCAGCTTGTTAGTGGCCAGTGTCCCAATCCACTGTGAATTGTGCCCATTGCCCACATTATACATAAATCTCATTGCACAATCTCTGAGGGAGTAAGTCAGTGGCAGAAAAACATATCCTGCGTGTGGCCCTGGCCTTCTACTATTCAGGAGGCATTGATCCAGCCAGGTGTTGGTAAGATGTCAACCTGCTGGCAGCTCAAGGTTCCAGTAGAAATTATATATAACACTAAGGAAGCACTTTTATCCAAAGCCACTTACATTCCAGTGAGTATATGTTTTTTGTATGAATATGTGAAACTGTAGGAATTGAACCTGGCTAGGAATGGACATTGCTAGGAATTGACATTGCTCACACCAAGCTCTTACCAACTGTGCCACCCAGTATAACAGGTTTCCAGTGGCCTCATTGTTGACTGTCATGTTCTAAGGTTGACACGGCCAGTGAAGTGGAGGAGTTGGACATTGATGTGTCCCCAGCACCTTACACCGCTCTCAGAGGAGCTGCCAAGCTACAGGTCTTCATCGGCAGATACAGGTAAGGACTGGCAGACACAGATTTGGCCAAAGCAGCAGTATGCCTTCACTAAATACCAAAGGCATACTATTTAGTAGTATGCCTTCGGTATTTAGTAGATTGAATTGGAGACCAGTTCTGATAATTTTTTTCTATCTCAGCATTCTACTGTAACAATGCGATGAGATGGGTAATGTTTATAATACATTAGTGTTGATAATGTGACTTTATTTTTCCCCAGCTATAACCCCTATGATGGTCCAAATGATAACCCAGAGGTGGAGCTGCCACTCACCGCTGGGGAGTACATCTATGTTTATGGCGGTATGGATGACGACGGCTTCTATGAAGGTGAGCCTTCTCCAAAACCTTAAAGGGGCAATCAGCAGTTGCTACATCCAAAACATGAATTCTTAAGAAAATAACGTATAAATGCCTCATGAGCTTAGTTCAACTGTTGTACTCCATCAAAACCCAAAATATAAGGTTGTTTTACTCCAATGTTTGTAAACAAAGTAAACGTAAACAAATACTATATAGCCTCAAAACATGGTTCAAACTATCATTTTGATATCATGGATGGTCAGTCCTTGCATCTGTAGCTCTAAATTTGAATTTGAGTGGTTACATTTCTCCAAACCCATCTCTCAGCTTTTTACCAAAACATGGGCTGGGATTACACTTTGTTATTTTTTCTACTGCTCATTGGCACTTTCATTTCATAACAGTTTTATAAAGTTTGATTTTTTTACACTGAAAGTTCCCATTTTAACACTGACATTTTAACACGGTCAAGGTTTTTAGTGTCGACATACCAAACACAAGTCTGCCTCTCTGTGTCCCCCTGCAGGTGAGCTGATGGACGGGCGGAGAGGGCTGGTCCCCTCCAACTTTGTGGAGCGCGTCTCAGATGACGACATGATGAGTGCCCACGTTCCAGAGGGCACAGACATATCCCACAACTCCTTGCTGGACAGCAGCCTGCACAGTGCCAGCCACCAGCACCACCTCCGCCTGGGGGGCCCAGGTACCTCTGAGAGGACCGACCCTACGTTTTCAGCCTCCAACCCAGGTCCCCTATCCGTCTCTTTCCCCTCAGGGGAGCAGGTCTCGGACCCCTCCCTCCGACCCCTCTCCCCAGCCCCCCTCACCAACGGCCTGGACCTAGACCTAGAGGTGGGGGTGGACACTGTGCCTTACCCGCGCAAGCTCACCCTCATCAAGCAGCTGGCCAAGAGCATCATCATTGGCTGGGATGGGCCGCTGGTGCCAGCGGGCTGGGGCAATGTGTGGAGCTACAATGTGTACGTGGACCAGGAGCTGAGGCTCAACGTGCCCTTTGGCTCCCAGACTAAAGCTGTCCTAGAGAGACTAGACGTCAATCTCAAGGCCTATCGAGTGTCTGTGCAGAGCCTGACTGAGCGCGGCAGCTCGGACCAGCTCCGTTGCTCCATGCTGGTGGGCAGGGACGTATGTGTGGCGCCCACCCAGCTCAGAGTCGACCGGGTCACCGCCACCTCGGCCAGCCTGTCGTGGCTGCCCAGCAACAGTAACTATGTGCACATTGTGTCCTTGAATGAGGAGGAGATGGAGCTGGTGAAGGCTGGCAACTACTCGCTGTGCCTCAGTAACCTTACGCCCAGCCTGCACTACACGGTCAAGGTGGAGGCTCGGCCACACCAAACCCCCTGGGAGCTTCCCCAGGAGAGGCGGGAACACAAGACCGCCACCACTACCTTTACCATGCTGGCCGCAGGTAAGTGAGCAAACAGGGTAGAGAAATACTGGAGATCAAAGAGGGCTGAAGAACTGCTGGTTTAATTTTTTACATGAAAATATATTCCACTCGCCTGGTGTTCCCAGGTCTTTTAAACAGGCCCTGATTAGAGAGGACAAATGAAATCAGGGCCTGTTTAAGACCTAAGATTTGCTTGTCTTCTAATATTTATTACCTCCTCTCCCAGGCCCCCCAGATGCTCCTCTAGATGTGCAGCTGGAGCAGGGGCCCTCCCCGGGAATCGCCCTTATCAGCTGGCTGCCTGTCACCATCGATGCTGCTGGGACCTCCAACGGAGTCCGCGTCACCGGATACACCATCTATGCTGACAAGAAAAAGGCAATAACTGTAGTGTTGTGTTTCTGGACCTGAATGCACTGCAAACAGAGGAGAGTGTTTAAGGTTTTGGATGTAATGGGGATGAAATTATGCTGAGAGGGAAATGCTTTTGAAATTAGTTTGAATCGGCCTGTCTGTCAAGCCAGTGTTTTCAGAGAGGTTCTGTGCTCTAAAGACCCATTGAGTCTGTTGCTCTCTTCCTCAAGACGCTAGTTTGTGTTTAAATGTGCCATGGTATTTGCAGTGCTTCAGCTTGGGCTGTGAACAGTATCTGTGATGATGCCTTGTCCTATGCCGCTGACTTTTATATTCTTTAAGTCAGAAGTGTTTTACGTCTCTGTGTGAGGATAGTGTGTGTGAGGAGTGTTTTGCTGTGAGGATAGTGTGTAGGAGTGTTTTGCTGTGAAGATGGTTTTTGTTTGGAGTGTTTTGCTGTGAGGATATTTTGTGTAGAGAGTGTGTGTCTGTGCTGCTGACACTACCCATCTCCTCTCCTGCCATACCCTAGGTGTTGGAGGTGTCATCCCCCACGGCAGGCAGTGCCCTAATGGGCTCATCTCAAATCCAGTCCCTTATGATGGCCCACCAGCTCACCGTGCGCACCATGTCCGCCCACGGGGAGTCCACCGACTCTGTGCCAGTCAACGTGCCCGCCAAGCTAGCCGCCATTATGACGGACCAGGCCTCGGCTACCTCCGCCCCTTGCTCCTCCTCACCCCCCGTTCACCAGTCACCACCCTACCAGTCACCCACTGTCCACCAGTCACCCCCCTTCCTGTCTTCATCACCACCCGTACAGCCCCAATCCCCATCCTATGGGAACTTAGCTGCCAAAGTCTCCACGCTACCCTACGCCACGGCCTCACCGCCGCTAGACGCACACGCCATGGTCCCTAACGGGGGGCTGCCCTCTGCCAACTCTCCCCCAGTCCACACCCTCCACCTAGAGGCCTCCTCCCCGCTCCCTGCCTCGTACGCAGAGGCCTGGGCCAACCCCTTAGCCAAGTCTCCTGCTCCCCCTCGGGATGCCTTGGCAGTGCATGAGGCCACCATGTCACCTCCAGTAGCACCAAACTATCAGGCCAAGTTGCCATCAGTACCATCAGCCTATGAGGCTATGATGTCACCACCAATACAACCAGCCTATCAGGCCATGCTACCACCAGCCTCTCACATCAACACAACGGTACTTACAAAAATGCAACAACACCTCTTCTAAAACTCTCATCTAGAACTCTAGAACTCACCTCATGACTCCAGACTTACTTTTTCCCGTGGTGGCACTGGTGACACTAACATTTAAAGTTTGTGGCACCAGCCCATTATTCGGTCGCACCAAACTTTGTTGAGGCATCACACAATACTAAAAAATTTGCAATCATCTTATTTTTATGTGTAACCTAAACCAGTGATTGTCATGAATTTTGGGTTGATAATTACTCTATTGTTGCTATATTTTACTCTCAATATAGGGCTCCAGAATTGCACATTTATTCTGTTCAAATAGAGATGAATTTGCTTAGCAAAATGTTGTGTGTATAAATTAAATATCACATAAGGTAATTCATTTGAGGCTAATTCACCATCTGAGGAAGTGGAAACTCAAAATGCATTAGGTAGATCGCTAAATATAATATGTTGCTAGTTAGCCGTGGAATTGATGAATGTAACAGTAAATGTAATGTCCTAAAAACTTTGCAGCATACCCATTTATGTCTATAGCCTATGCAGTCTCCGCGCACGGTCGATGTTGAGAGTAATACCTACAGAAAGCTGAGACCCTCCTCTCACCAACAGGCACAACTGCTTTCAAAACGTTTATTTTGGCGCAATTGCATTTTTTTTAATGTTGCAATCGTTTTTCTCTCCCACTAGCCTACTCAGCGCGAAAGGAGAAACAGACACAGGGACAGGGCAGACACTTTCATGCAGGGATCAGAAAAATAATGCACATTAGGCTACTGTTTTATCAAATCAGGCTTTTAGCTGCCCCAAAATATGTTTTGAGTGACCAGCTTCAATTTGCAGTTCGCACCGATGCGACCAATCAAACATTTTACTCGCACAGCCTAAGAATCGCAAAATGCGACTAAATGGTCTCAGTCTGGAGCCTTGCAACTGCTCTAAAATATATAGTACTACAGGTATGTTATTATCTTGTTTACGTTATTATAACTATTTTAACTAAGTGTATGTTGTCTGTATGCCTGTCTGTTCTCCAGGTCAATGCGGCCTTGCCCCCCAACCAGAGTCCAGTCCCAGGCCTCGTCCCAGCAGCAGCCATGGAGCAGAGCAGAGCAGTCACAGAAATCCCCGGAGCTCCGCGTCCCGTCATGTCCATCACAGACTTTCTCCCCACGGAGGACTACTCCCGTGCAAACCTTTCAACCCCTGAGCCCTGCCCCACCCCACCCCAGGACAGACACTCTCTCCAGCCCCCCAAAGCCCCCTCTCCCCTGGAGTCAGAACCAGACTACTCCATGGAGAGGTCGACCACACGCCTGGTGTCCATGGAGGAGTTCCTCAGGCAGGAGAAGGACCCAGGCTTCAGCAGGCAGCCACAGGTTGGTTGGTTGGTTAGTTAGTTATTTAGTGCCGACTGTGCTTTTTTGGAATGTGACACGTTAAATATCATTGCCAGTTTTCTGGGCAGATGCAATATGCACGGCAACTCTGATGTGTTCTTTATTGTTCCAATGTTCCCCTCACATTGTGCTTTAATCCTCTGATGATGTTCATTGCCGAAAGAAACTCATTCTCACCCAGCCTTTCTCAACTCTTTCTCACCCAGCCTCACCCCTTGACTAGATGAACCAGTAACTCATCTAGGTATAGGAAAGGCTGTGGGATCCTTACCTCGTATTTATCAACATGGTGCTTTAGACTAGGGGTCGTGACCCCATATTTTTTTCAAAATATGTCGTTTTTTATATATATATTATAATATCGTCTTTGTATCTCAAAATCATTGTGAAGTGGTTACCCTTAAAAATCTAAATGAAAATTATTCAAATGTAAAATATAAAATTCAACCAGAGAGCACCCTTAGCTCATGGGAAAAGGCCGCACTCGACAGTTGCGCTTGAATCGTTCCATTGTGAATGGATAGGCCTGCTATGCTATGAAACCACACAATATTGCAGAGACTTTGATATTACCGGAAAATAAAGTGTGAGAAGGTTGAGGCACCGAAACTCACATTAGTACCTTTGTCAGATAGGAAAGAATTCTTATTGGAGAGAGTTTTTCAAAAGCAAACCATGCCCCCTTCCCTCAGCTGTGCATGTTTCTAACAGAAAATAGCATCAGTAAGTGTCCCACATGAGTGGTGACTGTGCACCTCCAATGCTTTGAAGAGCACTTTGGGACCTGCTTCCCAATCAGTTTGACTGTGATCCTGGCTCAGTCGACATGCCGGTAAGTGAAGTCAAACAGCTGATCGAGCTGTCACGGGACCGAATGCTGCAGGCGAACCATTTACAGGTAGTGACCTGTAAATGCATTCTGACTCAAAGGGATTCCACTTCCGTCTCCCTCTGAGCATTAAAACTCATGGTTCCCTTCATCAGCTCATATCTGTGTAAAGCTGGATTCAGTGCTCTCGTCTGCATATAAAAAAAAATAGATCCAGGTTGGATGTGACAGCAGAGATGACGTGCGTACTGTCGACCACGCCCCCTGACTTTGAGAAGCTCTGACTCGACATGCATCAACCACACCCATCTCATTAGTGGAGGTGAGATAAGAGAGATTAAGTTAGACTCATTTGCAATTGACTGTCATAGCCACAAATAAAAAAGTCAACATTGGATGTTAATTACATCATTTCTTTCAAATGGTTGGGGTCGTGCAAACTTTCAGATATCAAAATGGAGTCGTGGGCCCAAAAATGTTTGGGAACCCCTGGACTAGAGAGCATTGAGGATAGAGGCATTATACCAAGACATACCAATGTTCATAGTAACATTTCCTACTATGAAAATGAGCATTTGGAGGATTTACCTAGTCAATTTACGTTTCACTTGTATTGACATGATTGGTTATTCCACATGCTCTAAGCCTGCCCTGTTGTACTGTGTGGCTGTGCTCTGTGTGTCAGGGTTATGCTGTTGGCCTGGTGGAGCCTCCGTACGGTGCAACAGAGAACAGTAGGGGCTCGGACCTGTCTGATATCCTGGAGGAAGAGGAGGAGGACATGTACTCAGACCCCCCTGGATCCACCCTGGCCCGGGGGTACACCACAGGAGCCGACAGGGTAAACATTCACTACAAACACTTGATTTTACTGATCTTGCTGAGGACAGCCTCTGTTTTTGTTATGTTTGCTTTACTTTCCCTCTTTCATTCTTGAATTCACTCACTGTTTTGACTCTTTTTTTTTTTGTGTGTCACACTTCACCCCTACCTTATGCCACCGTGCCCTGCCCAACCTGCTCACATCCGCCTCCTTCCTGACCTCCTATCTCCATCTCCTATATCTAACCTCTTACCTTCAACCTGTTACACCCTCTCCTCTGTGACCCTTGACCCATGACCCCTGTAGCCAGACCAGTGGGAGGTGCCGGACAGTGACGAAGAGATTCTGGAGAGTATCCTGAAGCTTCCTCCACAGGCCCAGGCTCAGGCCTACCACTACCATCACGGTCATCATCACCTCAACAAGCACCTGTTCAGCATCCCAGAGGTCACTGATGAAGAGGACAACAGTGTGGACGAGGACTATAATCACCGTCGCCACCGAAGACAGTCCCAAGCCAGGCCCAGCCGCACACACCTCCACCCCGATGACCCCCACTACCACAGAACCCGAGACCAACCCCAGCCCCACCACCACCACCACCACCACAGCAGCAGAGCTGAAGCCAAAGAGCCTTTACCCAGACACAGTGGTGGTGCTGTTGTCAGGGCTCGGCCCCAGCACAGGGTCCACTACGCAGACACAGTAGACAGCATCAGCTACCCTGAGGAGGGGGAGCTGGTCCTCGGGCCCAGTAAGGAGATGTGGGTGCGTCAGGCCCCCCAGAAGGCCCACCACGGTGGGGGAAGGAATGGAATGGGGACGGTTTCCCTGGTAGGCGGGCTAGGGGACAGGCTCAGAAGAGAAGCCTTGCTACGGAGTCAGATGGCGGTCGCTGCGTTAACGTCCCAGGCCACCGGCCACGCACCATGCTCCTACCTAGTCAGCAAGACCGTTCGGACGGTCAAGTCCCCTGTGGGCTCGGTAGCAGAGATCGACATTGAGTATGGGACTGACGAGGAGGATCCATTGACCTATGACCGCGGGGAACGAGGGGAGGTGGTGGTGGAGCAGATGAGTTCTGAGTGGTGGGTAGAGGGGTCACAGCCTGACCCCCTCACTCTGGCCCTGCGCCGGGGAAAACCTGCCCTCCAGGCCATTGCAGCTGCTGCAGCAGAATGGGTGTGTTCTCACTCGTTGTACCCCGTGGCTGTATTTAAATTCCCTCTTCTCTACCGGCGTCTGTGTAGTTGGCTTGTCATGCGTCGCATGTCCCCTTTATCTGAGATCCTAGCGTCTGTCTGTCTGTCTGTCTGACGGCACCGTTGCTTCTCCAGACTCATTCAACCTGCACAAGGCCTGAAAAACCACCTGATCCTTATTGCATACTACTCATGTCTCTAACCCTGCAGTCCCTTACTGTACAACCTGAATGCAAGTTATTGTCTTATGTGCTGCTGTCTTTCTCTCTGACTGACTGAGTGTGTGTGTGTGTGTGTGTGTGTTTATGTTGACCAGGAGCCTGGCAGAGACCCTTCGATGGAGGCTAGTGCCGGGTGGAGCGGACAGGCTGAGCTCTCTCCTAAGCTGACCAGGGCAGAGGCCAGGCAGGAGCTCAATGGTCAGAATCTCATTCCTCATCCTTCTTCTCGCCACCCCCCCCCCTCTCGTGCGCTCTCTCTCTCTCTCTCTTTATCTCTGTCTCTCTTGTTCTGCGATCTCTCTCTCTTCCTCTCTCTCTGTCTGCCTCTGTCTGTCTCTCTCTCTCTCTCTCTCTGAGAAAGACACCAGGATGTCAGATTACGAGTTTGTGTGTGTATGGGGGGGGGTACTTTAACAGGGATAGGGTGATTGGGGAGAGCGAGAGATGGCCTGTAAGCTTAGAACCGGCTTAACTCCAAAATGGCTCGTCATGACATGAGATGGATGAGAGGAAGAGACAACCATGACAATAGTACCCTAGATTAGCCCACAGTGAAACCAACCAAGCTGGAGTCTCTCTCTCTCTGCATCTTTCTCTCTCTCTCTTTCCTTCCCTCCTGTCTCTCGTTCTGCCTCTTTCACTCTCTTTCTCTCGCTCTCTCCCTCTTTCAATCTCACAGCTGTGTTCTCATGGAAAAGCTCACAGATATAGTTCTGCTATTCTCAGCGGCAGGTGGAAGAACAAGGAACGTGCAGATACATACATAGGACACACACACATGCACTCTGCACGTACGCCCCACGACACCAGAGAGGGAGGGAGGGATCAGCAAAGATGTTGTTCTCACATACAGTATCTCCAGATATCTATACAGACAGAGGATATGAATGTGGTCTATTTCTTCCTGTCAGCTCTGCTCTGCTTGCCTATAGTCTGACTGTTGCTATATACAGATGGGCTGATCCCTCCTAATGAGATCGAACCTTGTCTCATTGGTGCAGCTTAAGTCCTAGTTAACTACAGCAGTTCACATTCCCTACACTGCCCTATAGGCCTGCATATAGGTCTAGGTAATCAGTCATCTTGATCACTACATCACATAGACCAGTGATGGGCAACTCTAATGGGGGTGGGGGCCACAACAAAAAGTATGTATTCATCTTAAGGGGGCGCAGTGACTGGCAGGTCTGTGTACCCACATCCATATACACACACATGCAGTCAGAGCTGGCCCAAGCCTGTTGGGGGCCCGAAACAAAACAGACATTTTAACAGAGTGGGAGTGGGCTCTCCCGTGTGGATTTGGAGAACTGTGGGAGTGTGGGCGTGGGGGATGTGTGTGGGTGTGTGTGTGACCAGGCAAATCCAGGTGTATGCACCGCAATGCTTAGGCTAACTGTTGCTCCAAATAATGTTGGATCTGTTTGTGTGTTTGCATGAAGAGAGCACGGAGCCTGCGCGGCCTATAGGAGACAACGAGGTGCGTATCTTTGTGGCGCTGTTCCCCTACGACCCGGTTAACATGTCCCCGAACCCTGATGCCGCTGAGGAGGAACTGCCCTTCAGAGAGGGACAGATCATCAAGGTATGGAACCCAAATGGTTAAAATGATAGTATTGCCTGCTGGAATAGTGATATCCCTAGCACCATGTTTTACATACTCTCTCATCTAATCTATCATTAATTATAGGCTGTTCAAGGCAAAACGTTTATCCATGTTATGCTTCTTCTATTAATGAGTTAAGACAGTAATAGCACAACCTAACGGCAGCCATCTTGTTTTCTCTCTTCACCTTCCCCATCTTCCATTTTCTTGTACAGATCTACGGAGATAAAGACTCGGACGGGTTCTACCACGGCGAATCGAACGGTCGTCATGGTTACGTACCGTGTAACATGGTGTCTGAGATTCAGGTGGAGGATGAGGAGACCAGAGAGACACTCCTGCAGCAGGGCTTCCTGTCTACCCACGCAAACATGGAGAAGATAGGTAGGCACAACTGTCAGTAACAGCACCAGTCAATCATCAAAGGGTTTTACATCTGTCAATCATATCAACAGCTAATCCCAGCTGGGTTTATCCCACAAGTGTCCAATTAAACAGGGCCCTTCTCTGATCCAAGTAACATACTGCCCATGGAATCAAACAATCAATCAAGTACATTTGAATTGTATAATTCTTTCTGTTTGGTGTCAGCTCAGTGGTTTGTATTGATGTTGTCAGCCTGAATACTTCACTTTAAAATATGCACCAACTGCGGTCTAACACTTTTCAGCAGGTGTGGGTAGGTTCTTTGTCGTTTTGTTTTAATGAAATCTCCATTGTCCATGTTGTGGAGTGGAAGTGAAAGAAAGTAAAAATGGCAATACAGAAGTACTGTAGCTATGACCATTAGGGTGAAGTGTCAGATGTTGTGAGTTTCATAACTGCCAACAGATGCTCCATTTTTATTTTTACTTTTGACTCCTCTCTTACTAGTCTTGAAATCAACCAGCTGTGACTCGATAATATACTGTACTTCAAACTTGAATAATTTGAAATGAAAGCAAAAGTCTGTGTTTCTTCACCACAATCTGTTGGGGGAAATCCTCACAACCGGTAAAACAGCAGCTGCGTCTTAGTTCATGGAAAACATTCATTTGACCTATTCACTTTTTACTGTAATTTACCCATTTACTTTGTAAGAATTAACAAAACTGGCCAAATTGCACTATTTGATTCAATTCTAAACGAAAAAAAAATTATAATAATCTGAGGGGTATCCTACTGAGCAAGCAAGATCTACTCAGGGTTTTCTAAAGCTAACCAGCTTCAGGTAGCCTCACATTCCAGCTCAGGCTTCATCCATATACTACGACGGTGGATATTGCTCGTCCACCCGCCGCTAACTCTAGCAGGCTTGTAACTGCACGTGCATATCCCACGTGGTTAGTCGAATGCCGAACTCTTCATTGAGACAATGCTGAAGCATTTATTAATGGGAAAGTCAGTGCCACATTTTCATTTCTGCCGAAATCAAAATGAAGGAAAAGTTATCTTGCAAATTCAAAGGCAAAGGCAAATGGCCTTTTAGAAATGCCTTCTTCTCTTTGGTGTGCTTATCAATGCATGAGCACCTTGTTTCCCACTCCTATCGATAAAATAATTGTATTAGAGGTCGACCGATTATGATTTTTCAACGCCGATACCGATTATTAGAAGGCCGATAAAAGCCGATACCGATTAATTGGCCGATTTATATATATATATTTATTTTAATTTAAAAAAAATTGTAATAATGACTATTATAATGAACACTTTTATTTTAACTTAATATAATACATCAATAAAATCAATTTAGCCTCAAATAAATAATGAAACATTCAGTTGGTTTAAATAATGCAAAAACAAAGTGTTAGAGAAGAAAGTAAAAGTGCAATATGTGCCATGTAAAAAAGCTAATGTTTAAGTTCCTTGCTCAGAACATAAGAACGTATGAAAGCTTTTAACATAAGTCTTCAATATTCCCAGGTAAGAAGTTTTAGGTTGTAGTTATTAGGACTCTCTCTCTATACCATTTGTATTTGATATACCTTTGACTATTGGATGTTCTGATAGGCACTATAATATTGCCAGTGTACCAGTATAGCTTCCGTCCCTCTCCTCGCCCCTACCTGGGCTCGAACCAGGGACCCTCTGCACACATCGGCAACAGCCACCCTCGAAGCATTGTTACCCATTGCTCCACAAAAGCCATGGAACAACTACTTCAAGGTCTCAGAGCGAGTGACGTCACCGATTGAAACGCTATTAGCACGCACCCCGCTAACTAGCTAGCCATTTCACATCGGCTACACCAGCCTAATCTCGGGAGTTGATAGGCTTGAAGTCATAAACAGCATAAAATGCTTGAAGCACACGAGCCTGCTGCTGCCTACCACCGCTCAGTCAGACTGCTATATCAAATCATAGACTTAATTATACATAATAACACACAGAAATACGAGCCTTTAGGTCATTAATATGGTCAAATACGGAAACTATCATTTCGAAAACAAAACGTTTATTCTTTCAGTGAAATACGGAACCGTTCCGTATTTTATCTAACGGTGGCATCCATAAGTCTAAATATTGCTGTTACATTGCACAACCTTCAATGTTATGTCATAATTATGTACAATTCTGGCAAATTAATTATGGTCTTTGTTAGGAAGAAATGGTCTTCACACAGTTTGCAACGAGCCAGGCGGCCCAAACTGCTGCATATACCCGGACTCTGCTTGCACAGAATGCAAGAGAAGTGACACAATTTCCCAAGTTAAAAGAAATTCATGTTAGCAGGCCATATTAACTAAATATGCAGGTTTAAAAATATATACTTGTGTATTGATTTTAAGAAAGGCATTTATGTTTATGGTTAGGTACACATTGGTGCAACGACAGTGCTTTTTTCCGTGAATGCGCTTGTTAAATCACCACCCGTTTGGCGAAGTAGGCTGTGATTCGATGAGAAATTAACAGGCACCGCATCGATTATATGCAACGCAGGACAAGCTAGATAAACTAGTAATATCATCAACCATGTGTAGTTAACCAGTGATTATGTTAAGATTGATTTTTTTTTTATAAGATAAGTTTAATGCTAGCTAGCAACTTACCTTGGCTCCTTGCTGCACTCACGTAACAGGTAGTCAGCCTGCCACACAATCTCCTCGTGGTGTGCAATGTAATCGGCCATAATCGGTGTCCAAAAATGCCGATTACCAATTGTTATGAAAACTTTAAATCGGCCCTAATTAATCGGCCATTCCGATTAATAGGTCGTCCTCTAAATTGTATCATAATAATTGTATTTGTCATACGAAAGTTTTACTCTGCGTGAAGTTTCAAATGTTTTCTGGCATTACTAAATTACTTGGTATTTTAACATTTTACAATTTTTTTTACACACAAAAAAACATTTGATTAAAAAAATCTTTAATCCGTCTTTCTCAAATGAAGGGGATGATAATGCAATCTTTGTGAGAGGGAGGGAATCTGATTTTATTGGTCCTCAACTGGCAGCTAAGATACTTCATTCAGGATAAGTAGAGTTTTCCCTGAGTTAGCCTGCCCCGGAGCAGGTTAGTTCTGAAGGATTCGTTACCATAGAAATTTACCTGACAAAAAAGTGAGCCACGTTCGTATGACTGGTTATCCCAAGTTGAACTCAGTGTTAACCAAAGTTACCTCACTATCTCCTCAAACCTGATTCGATACCCCTCTGTAGTTCAGCCTATCTGCTTTGTATGCTCTCGTAGTTTGTCTTCACTTAGACTTGATTGTGTCACTGACTGTTTTAGGATAATCATCCCAGCTTCAGCTTTTGCCAAGCCTAATTCTCTTTTAGTTTTTCATCGACTCTGTGTCATGCAAATCACTTTAGTTAGTGTAATAAGCTCTGGGGGCTAATTGCTTTGGACCCCCACAAACACACACACACAGGCGCACACACACACCCTCAGGAACCACACACGTCATTACCCACCCTGCCAACTAGATCAAGCTGACAAACAATGTGCTTCTATTTCCTGCTTATCGTTCCCCCACAATGATCTCTGCAGATGTTTTAACCCTTTCACTTCCACTTGGTCTCACCTGCTGTGTTCTGTTCGCTTTTTATTATTATTGGTTGGTTGGTTTTTAAAATGGCTTTTTACGGCCTTCAAACTCATTCTGTCTCTTGTCTGGTCTGCTTCTTCACGATTTGGTGTCTCTGTCTGTCTGTGTTTTTCTTTATGGTTTCAAATATGGTTTCCCTTTTTAAAACTCCATAAAGGCACTCGCTCACATGCACAGCTTCCGCGTCGGCCTGTCCCACCGCCGAAACCGAGACGATCCAAGAAAGGTGTGTCTCGCTGTCGCTGCTGACTGGCTTTCTCTCTCTCCTTTCTCCTTCCCTCTTGCCCACTCTTCCTTTGGTCTGCCTTTTTTTCCTCTCTCTCTATCACACTCCTTCTTGCTCACTGACCAGAGGGGATTTGTGGATTCACAGTATTAAATATACAGAACATTATAATGATCTGCCATAGACTGAGATGTAGTAGGTAGTTTTTTTTGCTGAAAATTAGTCCTAACACTTTTATTAATGCACTTGCACTTATATGCATGGTTAAAGCATTTGGATATAGGAGTTGCCATAGTTTTAGTGCGGTCCCATTCTTCAGCATCCCCTCTGATCTCCTCCATCTATCTGTGCCTCTGTCTATTCCTGTGTGACTGTCTGATATCATATCTGGCCTCAGGCTGCTCTCTCTAGGGTTGGCTTTGGTTTCTACGTTTTGGTTTGATTGTACTACTGAGTGTGTCAGAGCCAATTACAACCAGAGTGAAATGCTTTAACCTGCTTCTCTCTCCCCACCCTACCCTATCCCACTCCCGTCCCTATCCCGTCCCTATCTACTCTTCCAGTTGAGTCTACTGCAATGTGGGAGGATAGCTTAGAATCCTCCAGTCAAGGTTTGTAATGTATCCATCATTGGCTCTCTCTCTCTCACAAGCATGAAGGGACGCCCGCTCTAGCATCGACTGGAAACCTGCATGTATTAGACAAGATACACATGACATCATCATTATGAGACCTCTCTAAACCTTTCTCTAACTGCTCTAGCCTCCAACTGATATCTTGCATGTGAGTCGATCCACGCAATGAGTACCTTTTGGGTAGTGTAACTTTGTGCAAAAAAACTTTTTCACCAAACGTTTACATTCTGCCATCAAGAGCACATGTTCAATAAAAAACATGTTTTTCCATTACTATAGTAAGTGCCAAATAAAGTAACATAGTTGACCATCATCTTTCATCTTAAATCAGCCAGAAATCGCCTTGCGTCAGGGGGAATAGAATATTGTTATGTGTAACAGGAATCACAAAACAATTTAAGTTGTTATAACATGTCTAGCCTGTCTATCTATGGGTAACAGGGTTGATGTCTTATGCTTGACCAAAACACCAGGAAATGTCCAAAAGGAGTAGAACCAGCTCACCTGCTTCCACACCAATAATGTGTATAAACCGTAGATTGCTGATGCTATGTAATGGCCAATGAGAAGCTTGAAGCCACTGGCCGCTATATTAGCACTCCCCAGAAGGAGCAGTCCTCCATAGGAGTTAATGGAATTCTACAGTATTTCAATAAAATGTTTCAAGGACAAAATTCTATGTACAATGAACAAAAATAAAAATGCAACATGTAAACTGTTGGTCCCATGTTTCATGAGCTGAAATAAAAGATCCCAGAAATTGCCCAAATTTATTTACAACGCTGTTAGTGAGCAATTCTCCTTTGCCAAGATAATCCATCCACCTGACTGGTGTGGCATATCAAGAGACTGATTAAACAGCATGATCATTACACAGGTGGACCTTGTGCTGGAGACAACAAAAGGCCACTCTAAAATGTGCAGTTTTGTCACACAACACAATGCCAGAATTGGCAATTGGTATGTTGACTGCAGGATTATCCACCAGAACTGTTGCCAGAGAATTGAATGTTAATTTCTCTACCATAACCCGCCTCCAATGTTGTTTTAAAGAATTTGACAGTACCTCCAACAGTCCTCACAACTGCAGACCACGTGTATGGCGTCGTGTGGGCGAGCGGTTTGCTGATGTGAACAGAGTGCCCCATAGTGATGATGGGGTTATGGTATGGGCAGGCATAAGCTACGGACAACAAACACAATTGCCTTTTATCGATGGGAATTTCAATGCACAGTGATACCGTAATGAGATCCTAAGGCCCATTGTTGTGCCACCATCACCTCATGTTTCAGCATGATAATGCACGGCCCCATCTGTACACAATTCCTGGAAGCTGAAAATGTCCCAGTTCTTCCATGGCCTGCATACTCACCTGACATGTCACCCATTGAGCATGTTTGGGATGCTCTATGACCGTGTGTTCCAGTTCCCGCCAATATCCAGCAATTTCAAATCCAGCCACAATCAACAGCCTGATCAACTGTATGCGAAGGAGATGTGTCGCACTGCATGAGGCAAATGGTGGTCACAGCAGATACTGACTGGTTTTCTGATCTACTCCCCTACCTTTTTTAAAGGTATCTGTGACCAACAGATGCAGATCTGTATTCCCAGTCATGTGAAATCCATAGATTAGGGCCTAATGAATTTATTTCAATTGACTGATGGAAAATCTTAGAAAGTGCTGCATCTTGTGTTTTTATTTTTGGTCAGTATATTTAAGTATTTATTTGTTGTTGTGGGGCAGTAATATTAGCACTCAATAAAAAAATATAATGATGCACCTAAATGACATTTTTGTCCAGTACCGATATCCGATATTTTCCTTGCCCCCCCCCCCAAAAAACCGATACCGATAACCGATATTTAAAGGGGCCTTAAGCATTCTAGTACAGTTAAATAGTTAACACACACATATGGACGCAGCGGTCTAAGGCACTGCATCTCAGTGCAAGAGGCGTCACTACAGTCCCTGGTTAGAATCCAGGCTCTATCACATCCGGCTGTGATTGGAAGTCCCATAGGGCAGCGCACAATTGGCCCAGCGTCGTCCGGGTTTGGCCGGGGTAGGCCGTCATTGTAAATAAGAATTTGATCTTAACTGACTTGCCAAGTTAAATAAAGGTTACTCACCACACTGACTCCCCCAAAAATGTTTGCCATTTACGTATGTCCCCATTACCAGTGAAACATAATCAAAACCTATTTCTTTCACTTACTTGCTGTGCTGGTTTGTTGTTCACTTCTTCAGTCGTTTCATTCTCAACCAGGATTTCTATGGAACGCCATTTGGGTCTTTGCGTGTCAAAATAACACTATTTGACGTGTCAAATAAGCTTGTTGACCAATCAGGATCTGAATATGACTGCACGTCACATAATAATTTAACGCTTTCAGTCGTTTTTTACATAGTTATTAAACATTGATTACACTATCACTCGTATTTCATATGTCAGAACGATTCATCGATACGTATGCTATGATGCTGGTAAAGTTGTCTCGCGCACCTGCAGTGCCTAGCTAGCTTATGGATGCAAACACTGTTTTTCCCCAAAAACATAGCAAAATGACAATCTGTTTCACTAGCTGTAGTTAGCTAGCGCACTTGGTAGTTAGCTAGCTAACTACATAGCTAGGTGTCATCATCTAAAATAATTCTAATTTATAAGACAGTTCTTATTTGATTAATGGGGGTCGGACCCATCCATGTGAAGCTAGCCACAATAAGGATTAGCCACAATAGTGGACTTTGCGGTTAGCCTTCAAAATAAATATTTGTATTAATTTGCATCACTGTCAATGACATACATTTATTTTTAAGGCAAACCGCAAATTCCACTATTGTGCCTAATCCTTATTGTGGCTAGCTTCACAGCACATAACACGGTCCGGTCGAGCCTCACTAGCCAGATGAAGCTAGCTGGCTGCTTATAACGTTAGCTTTGGGCAACAGGGTTAAGTAGCTGGCTAGCTATTTTTTTTCATGAACTGAATTTCAATTTCAGTAGGAGAACAACAAGTGGCAACCTAGCTAATACTTACAAGGATTCCTAAATCATTGCTAAGAATAATGAACATGACTGCAGTTTCTACTGGTCATTGTTTTCAGGCTGGTTGTATTGGTGCTAGCTAGGTACCCCAGAAGTTGCTGTCGAACAAATTATGCGTTATTACCAACGTGGTATTGTAAACACATCGTTCGTGGCCGGTGTTTGCTTGTTTGCAGACTTTTTTTGTACAGCTTTGACAGTGCTACTGTATCTTTTTGGACACACAAAGACCCAAACGGCGTTCCATAGTATGTATGTTGTGAAGCTAATAGCAGTGACGCTATTACTGTGTAACTCCGGTAGGGCAACATCTGAAAAATAGCGCACTCGGTAGTGTGTTCCGGTGCTCGACCAGTCGGCGAAAGCCAACATCACCCACGACAGAGAACGGTTGATTGTCAAGGGCAATGAATTCCATTATCTTGGCTTTAATGGATTTCGCCTTTGAGTTGTCTCGCTGAAATGTTCTGACTCTTTCATATGACTGCTCAACTTGTTGACTGCTCGATCCACACAGCAGACATTGTGGGCTAGGTTAGGAATGCTGTGTTGCAAGTGTAGCGCAAAATTTTACGTGGCGTCATTACGTCATGTACCTACATTATATAGGTATACATGGCAGCTTTGACATCGGTTTTTAACATCGGCAGCTAATATCGGCCAATTCCGATATGTTCACCGATGTATCATGCATCCCCAAAAAATATATATTTTACGGAATAATATTGTTTTTATATATATTTTTTGTAATTGTTATTTTCAGTTCATTTGATATAATTGAAAAGTGTGCATTAAGATGCCTGTAATGGAAAATGCTTGTCATACAAATGTAGACATTAATAAAAGCATTTCTATAGCCTCCAAACAACTAGAGCTTTACAGTGATTGTGAAAACTTGGAGAAATGTTATGGTTAAGTGGGTTAAAATATTCCTAGAAGTAACAGAGGCTGCCCAGGGGCACGTCAAAAGGCTGAATTTGGCACATGAAAGTCTTAATTCATATAAAATATCTGATTTATCGAATGTTCCATGTGGTCTATATTACAGGACACTTCATTTAATATATAACCATCTTTTAAAATTCAATATTGGTGCACAATTTCTACTTACAATATCAAAGGGACTCAAAAGGGACTCATTTCGTGGAACGACCCATGCGTTACACTTGATGACATCATTAACATGCGACCTCTCTAAATCTGTCTCTGACTTACTGCATCATTCTATCAGGCAGATATTAGCCTTATCCTGCTGCCACCAAGGACTGTCTGTGTTTCTCCTATATTAATTCAGCGTACCGCCACTCCCAATAAGGAATAATACAAATAATTAACATTTCTGCCGAGACAAGCTTTCAACATCAGAGTGACAACAAGTTACAGATCTTCCTCAGATTCTTATCAGGTCATCCGAAAAACCTTCAAGGTAACTAGCTAGATAGCTTGTAATCCTGGAAGTGGAGCCAACTCTGTTAATAGATGTATGTACAGTGCATTCGGAAAGTATTCAGACCCCTTGACTTTTCCCACATTTTGTTACATTACAGGCTTATTCTAAAATGGATGAAATAAAAAAAATCCTCATCATTCAGGTTTTTAGAAATGTTTGCAAATTGATTAAAAATAAAAAACAGATACCTTCTTTACATAAGTATTCAAACCCTTTGCTATGAGACTCAAAATTGAGCTCAGGTGCATCCTGTTTCCATTGATCATCCTTGAGATATTTTTACAACTTGACTGTGGTCAATTCAATTAATTTGACATGATTTGGAAAGGCACACAGCTGTCTATATAAGGTCCCACAGTTGACAATGCATGTCAGAGCAAAAACCAAGCCATGAGGTTAAAGGAATTATCCGTAGAGCTTTGAAACAGGATTGTGTCGATGTACAGTTCTGGGGAAGGGTACCAAAAAAATTCTGCCACATTGAAGGTTCCCAAGAACACAGTGGCCTCCATCATTCTTTAATGGAAGATTTTTGGAACCACCAATACTTTGCTAGAGCTGGCTGCCAGGCCAAACTAAGCAATCGGGGGAGAAGAGCCTTGGTCAGGGAGGTGACCAAGAACCCTGCTGGTCACTCTGACAGAGCTCCAGAGTTCCTCTGTGAAGATGGGAGAACCTTCCAGAAGGACAACCATCTCTGCAGCACTCCACCAATCAGGCCTTTATGGTAGAGTGACCAGAGGGAAGCCAGTCCTCAGTAAAAGGCACATGACAGCCCGCTAGGAGTTTGCCAAAAGACACCTAAAGGACTCTGACCATGAGGAACTTGAACCCGATCGAACATCTCTGGAGGAGACCTGAAAATAGCTGTGCAGCTACGCTCCCCATCCAACCTGACACAGCTTGAGAGGATCTGCAGAGAAGAATGTGAGAAACTACCCAAATACAGGTGTGCCAAGCTTGTAGCGTCATACCCAAGAAGACTCGAGGCTGTAATCGCTGCCAAAGGTGCTTCAACAAAGTGCTGAGTAAAGGGTCTGAATACTTATGTGACATTTCCGTTTTTTTGTTTTTATACATTTGCAAACATTTGTAATAACCTGTTTTTGCTTTGTCATTATGGAATATTGTATGTAGATTGGGGGGGGGGGATTTAATCCATTTGAGAATAAGGCTGTAACAAAATGTGGAAAAAGTGAAGGGTTCAGAAATACTTTCCGAATGCACTGTAATAATTGTTAGCTAAAATGCAGTAACGTTACACTAGCTAAATCATTTTTGGGGTTAATATAGACTTGGCTGGTGATGTCATTAAAATTAAATTAAACTGTCCTTGATTTTTCCCCCCTCACCCCCTCCTCCTCGCTACTTCTGCCACCGCTGCTGGAAATAAAACTTAGGGGAAACATTGTCTGCTTGCCTGGTGATAATCATGATGATCTCCTTAAATGCATTTCCCTCTTCTCCATCTCCATTATCCTCCTAACCCTGTTTCATTTTCTTTTCTAAGTGACATCACTACATGAACTCTCATGTCTTTTCGTGTTTTGCACTTACAGTTCACTAACTGTCGAGTGAAAACAGGCTAAACTTGCGTGACTCTTGTGTGACCCTCACCATCTTGTTTGCCTGCAAGGAAATGGGCCAAAAACATCATCATCAAAGCCAGCCACTGCTATTGTTAATCTTTTAATCTTGGTTTTCCCTGTGATGGTGTGAAGCTAGCTGTGCACTGCATGATTCTGAGTTACAATGAACTGCATGCTGACATGGAGGTTCAAATGTACAGGGTGTGCCACTCAGAAATTGTTTAAAAAAATCAGGTCCAAAATTTGACTCTGTATTTCTGTGTTGGATCGACAGATCCCAGCCAGTCTGGTTTTGCCATGGCGAACCCAGCAGGTCCCATTCCTCGCAGGATGAAGGCCATCTTTGACTACGACCCTCGAGAGAGTTCTCCCAACGCTGACATTGAGGTAAGCGACATACATGATCGTCCCTGTAACAAAAAAGGCTTGTGTTATAGTAACATTTTTAAAAGAGAGCAAAGTACACATTTCTGATTCAATTGACAAGAAAGCTGTAACTATAATGTTCTATTGTTTGCAATGTTCCCCCGGAACTGCCGTACAGAAGAAAGATCAGTTCATGCTGAGAAGCAGAAAATTGAACTTCACTCAACTTTCTAGAGTTTTCCCTGTTAGTTAACACCTATCAACATTTCCTTTTACTGTGGGAAATGTGATCGATTCAATGCAATATTAGCCACTTTGAATGCAACATACAGTACCAAAACAAAATGAACTATGCAAAACTAACTATGCAAGATATTTTGTTGTAGGCAAAGCAAATTGGAGTAGGATTCTATTGCATTGACAGGCACGACTCAGGCCGTATTCTACAGACCAGTGAGCCATAACCATTCAGAGCTGCAGTAGGCCTATATGCAAACAGATCATTGCCATATATGGATCTGTGCCATTCACTTTGAACTGGACTGTGTTTATAGCATGAGCAGTCGTGAGTGGATGTGCTTGTTTAGAGATCAAAGCGAGAGCTACACGTAGCAACGTGTGCAACGGGGGAGTGATTGCTTCCTACAAGAACACAAAATGTGCATTTCTAGCCATCTTTGAAAAGTTAGGTAAAGAGCTGCTTTTTGTCTTAAAGGGGTAGTGTTGTATTTTGAGACAGGCTTGAATAAGCTAAGTAGCCAATAGGCAGAGGGTAGCATAATTTGTCTGATTCTCTGTAGTAATGGTATGGGAATAATGATGCGTTTTATTTTGTAAAGTAGTTTCTTGCATCAAACAACACAAAATGTTCAGTCACCTTGTCTGAAGGACAAGTAGATAAACAGATAAACACGTCTCATGGATTGTAGGCCTACATTGAACACCACACATTGGCTGCTACTGTAGGCTGAATAATAGAACAACTATTAACATGTTAAAATGTTATGGGATACATTTTTTTCCATTGTTTTTGATGGTAGGCCACTCTGGTTGGCCTACATTATGATCAAATAGCCACAGTAGCCTACTTGACCACTGTTAAAACTGTAACTTAACGAGGGTACTGCCTACTGTAGTCCTATTGTAACCATTGACACCCAAATAGCTGCCAACTTGATCCATGGCTAGATCCATAAACTTGTATCCCAGGCTGAGACAGTCACCTGAAGCAGTAAAGCTAATTGTGGTAAAATTTAACATGTGCATTCTATCTGAACATTTACCATCATACCAGCAATATGTTACATGTTCTACCCAAAATGAAGCCTGTCTGGACCTCTGTTATCGTAACATCCCAGGTGCGTATTTTTCCAAGGCACTACCCAATCTTGGGGGTTCAGCTCATCCCAGTCTACAAACGTGTTTACAGTGAGAGAAGGCTAAAAAGGTGGGGATTGAAAGCTGGACTCATGAAGCTACTGAAGCCCTGCAGGACTGTTTTGAGTGCACTGACTGGGTGGCCCTGATGGACAGCGTCAATGACCTGGAAGAGGCAGCGGATACTGTCTCTGAGTACATTCGTTTCTGTGAGGATCTCGTTATTCACAAAAAGAAAGTCAACATGTTCCACAATAATACATCGTGGGTAACTCTGGAATTAAAAGAGCTCCTCAATCAGAAAAAACAAGTGTTTAAATCAGGTGGCAGTAAAGGGGAAAGGAAAAATCTTCAGAGGCAACTCAAAAGCAAAATCAAGAAGTGCAAGGCAGCCTACAAAGACAAATTAGAAAACCTTTTCAAGAACAGTAGGAAAGCCTGGCAAGGGCTACAAACCATCACAGGCTACAAACCAATAGCATTGTATGACCGTCAAATGATCTTACTTTTGCAAATGATTTGAAAAGTTTCTATTATAGGTTTGACGTATGATTTTACATCGCAGAGGAAAGTGTCCTTTGACAGTGTAGACAGCATACCAGCTGTTGATTTACAGATCTCTGTGAATGACGTCAAGCAATACTTTCAACATGTCAACCCACGAAAATCATATGGTCGAGACGGCGTTAGCAACAAGGCACTTCAGGCATGCGCAGACCAGCTCGCATTACCGTTCCAGAAGCTGTTCCAGCTGTCACTGGACAGTGGGATAATTCCAGACTTATGGAAGAAGTTGCTGATTGTCCCAGTAGCTAAAAACAACATGCCAAAAGAAAATAGCGATTTAGCCTTGACATCTTGACCTATGACATTTTTTGAAAAAACAAATTCTCTCTGGTCTCTAATCCCAATTAGATCCAAACCAATTTGCCTACCGTGTCTCCGGGGGTGTTGATGATGCGTTACTGGTCATGTTGAACAATATCTACAAACATTACGAAAAGGCAAATAGCCTACAGAAAATGTTATTCATTGACTTCAGTTGCGAGTTTAACACCATCCAACCACACCTACTGGTGGATTTGAGTGTCAACTCTCTACTGATCAAGTGGATTAATAGTTTCCTTGTGAACTGTACTCAACAAGGGAAGTTAAACTCCGCCATCTCTACATCTAGAACGGTTAATGCGGAAGCCCCTCAAGGTTGCGTACTTTCACCAATACTGTACACACTGTACACAAATGATTGTCAAGCCTCTGACTCAGCCCACAAATGTGACTCACCACCTGGATTCTGTCTTATGTAGCAACATTTGAATTTCTGTTTTTTTACATTGGATAAAAGTAGTAACTCAGAGCTACAAAATGGTATATAATACACTGCATTTGAGGAAGCAATGGGAAAGTAATTCTGCTTTGAAAGTTGATCAACTTGTAAACTCACTTTTGGGAAAACTGTCTCAATCTTTTGGTATTACTATTGGAGAGCCATTTTTTGTCTACACCCATTCAGCATTGTTCACACCCTCTTAAGCCTTAGCCCCACCCATCTCTTTAAGGGTTGATCCATGCGTGCTGTACTAACTTGCCAGCTACTTCCAGACATCTAAGAGAGCGAGAACAGCTCACTGAACATTACTCGCCCTAGCAGAGCTGGTTAAGCTGTTATGTTATCCAGAACGTTGGTGACTGCAACTGTGCTGTCAGATTGTCCATTCGTAAATTCAGAGCGCACACTGGACACTCTGGCCAATAAGTAGTGTTGTTCCGAAACCTATGACCTCACAACGACAGTCAAGCACCCAAGCTAACTGGCTAACATTGGCTAGCTACTTCCAGACACATAATGAGAGAACACCCCACTCTGACCATTTGGTTAAGCAGATTTCATGTTATCTAGAGCATAGGTGACTGTAACGGTGCTGCTGGCAACAATTTAATTACGCTTTATTGCCGACGTTTACTGATACCGGACATATTCAACAGGTGTTGAGCATTCAAAAATGTATGTTATTCTGTGCTCTGGCACACTAAGACGAGAGTCTTTTGTTAAGAAATGTTGCTAGATAGCTAGCTAGGTAAACAATTAATACCAGCGCAAGACGTAATGTTAGCAGCTAGCTAACAGTACGCTAACTTGAAATGAAAATATTTTGTCAAAATTAGAGTGGAGTCTTTGGATAAGACATGTAGCTAGCTAGCTAGCTAAACAATGGACCATAATCACAACTCATGACATTACTACCCTGCATGAATCTGCAGGTGGCTAACCAAACAGGTTCTATGGCTATAACTAGTCATGCAAATTTGTGTGCGATACAAAGAATAAGAGCATACATATAATGTTAGCTAGCAACCCAGCCAGCTATTGTTAACTAACTAACAGTACACTTGAAATGAAACCACTTTCTGTGAAAATCTGAAATGTGTAATATCTGAAAATGTAGCTTGCTAGACTTTCTTACCTGTGGTCTGAAATTGGAGTAAGTTAGATAGCTAGAGCGAATTTACTAGCTAGTACGTCTATCAACAGTTGCAGTGACATTCTATTGAAATGCATACTTGCATGGAGTCTTTTGCTAAGACATGTAGCTAGCTAAACAATGGACCATAATCACAACTCATGATGTTACTACCCTGCATGAATCTGCAGGTAGCTAACCAACCAGGTTCTATGACTTTAACTAGTCAAGCAAATGTGTCTGAGATACGAAGAGTAAGATCATACACAACATTAGCTAGCGACCCAGCCAGCTAACATTAGCTAGCTAACAGTACACTTGAAATGAAACCACTTTCTGTCAATATTAGAAATGTGTAATATCTGAAAATGTTGCTAGCTAGACATCTTACCAGTATACATCATAGTTGGAAGCGTCTCCTGTCTGATTCCATTTGACAATGTAATCCAGACTGGTGTGTTCTCCATCTCCTTAGCTATCATACTTGAATTCCACTGATTTCAAAACTCGGTCCTCCAGAAAGTGGAGAGCATACACATAATGTTAGCTAGCTAACAGTACACTTTAACTTGACAATAGGTTTATGCATTTTACTACATGATACATTTTTTTTAAAAGCAGCGTCTGACACGATTACCTAGACATACTGACCAGCTCCAATAGACAGACGCGTGCTATATGGCAGACCAATCCAAACACATCTCTCTGCATGTCCAGCCCACTCATTATCTCAGCCAATCATGGCTAGTAGGAATGTTGCTCGCATTTTCTGTGGCTAAACCAACTAGGCTCGTAATTTAACAATTTTATTTGTATTTAAGGCACATGAAAGTAAACATGTTCGAGAAGGCATTTATGTCAATAAAAAATAAAAAGATTTACATTCAAACAGCCCTCCTGTGAAGTCGTAACTTGCGACATGCCTAGTTTCCTAAATCGGGTCACAAATATTTTAAATTTGCAGATGACACCGCTGTTGTGGGTTTTCTCTACCCAGACCAAGCCTCTCTTCAAGGTTTTGACAGAGAAATGGCAGAATTCATCCAATGGTACGCTTTCTTGAAATAAATGTTAAAAAAAACTAAATCAGAAGGAAAAAACTCCACTACCCCCTACGAAGATCAATGGTGAATCAGTCGATAGAGTGACCACAATGACCATGCTTTTGCAAAGATGAAGAAATTGCAACAGAGAATGTTTTTTTTACGCAAACTTTACCATTTTAATGTCGACCGCCATATCTTACAAATGTTCTAGAACTCTCTTATGCGGAGTGTACTGTCCTTTGGTATGAAATGCATGTTTGGAAACATGCGAGTGCAAGGCCAAATCAAGCTTCAGCGCTTGATCAAGACGGCAGGGAGGATAATTGGACAGTACTCATCCCTTTCACTCAAAACTCAGTCACAGCAGCAGCCGGACAATGGGAAAGAGACTTCTTCAAAAGAAAATCAAAACAGAGATATATGTTGGACGATGCATATATGTATAATGCATCGTCTGTTGAATCTGGTCTTCTCTATCGCCCTCTGCAGGCTGAGCTGACCTTCAGTGCCGGGGACGTCATTTATGTGTTTGGTGACATGGACGATGATGGCTTCTTCTATGTAAGTGTACAAGCATACACCTTTTCCAAAGAGAACAATGCAGCTATCTCTCATTTAAACAAAAACTCTGAGAAGATTGTAAGCACTCTCTTTTTGATAGCGTTTCAACACTTTTAAAGGCATGACCATTTGAATGACAAGGGAAGATGTTGGATTAGATAATAGTAACATTAGTTGTTCTTGTAGTAGTAATACAGTTGTAGTTGCTGAACAGACAGGCTAGCAGACTGTCTTTTTTGATTGACTACAGTAAAGGTTATATGTGATGTGGATGTCTAATGTGTATGCGGGTGTTTCCAGGGCGACCTGAACGGACACAAAGGCCTGGTCCCATCTAACTTCCTGCAGGCTATCCCAGAGGCTCCTCGGAAAGCCCCACCACCTGACCCTCAGCCTCGACCTCTAGCAGAGCCCAGGAGAGAATTACAGGTGCGTCTGTGTACGGGTTACGCCTATGACACTGTGGATACATGTGTACAGTACATCACCAACTGCTTTGTGGCCAAACACTGATGATGGCCTAATTGCCAAAACGTTTCTAGCCCGTTGCTTCTCAAAGCACAAATAGAAGCATGAAAAATTGAAATTGCTTTTGTGAAGGTGGATCCCCCACACAGCATTTGATGTTGCAGAAGACTGCCGATCTTTCTATGCACTTATTATCGACCATTTTCCAAAATATTCCCTTTTCATTTTGTTTTCATATCTATGCTTTTTTTAGTCATTGTATGCATTTGTCTTTTTTTGGTTGTCTCTATAATTTCCGTTCTGTTTTTGCATTTCTTTTGTCCTTCTGTTTCCTGCATGGCCTTTTGCAGAAGCAAAAACGAACTGTGCACTTTAAGACTTGAGCGTAAGTGTCTCTGGGGCTGGAACACCCTCCTAGCAGAGTGCTAGTAACTAGTGCACCCTACTCCCTCCACCTTGTGCTACTCTTTATCATTATCCTTCCTACCGTACCAGTACTAGTATGTGTAGTGTCCTGTCTTTTGGGTCCCCATGTTCATGAGATCAGGCCCAGGGTGGTGTGTTGATGGGTTGAGATTTCTGAACAACTGGGTATTCTCCGCTTATCCATTCCCTACCCAACCGTTCTCCTGTAGCCCTTGGCTTCCATGATTATTTTTAGACTCCCTGATCTTTAACACGTTTAGCTTTAGAGAGTAAAATGTTCTCTCTGTTACGTGTTGATGTTAGTTGAATCAGTTAATGTACAATGTACGTTACTGACTCTTAGTAGGATTGTTGTTGATAGTATGTTACTTAACAGTTTTATTTGGATAGACAGATTCAGTAAAATCCTGATAACAATAAAGAAACAAATGATCAGAAAGTTTTCTTTTCTTATACTCTGTTTGCATGGTTTCCCTCCCCAAGGTGAGCCCGAGCACCTCCATGGAGCAGACAACACCAGAGGAGGTTCCACATTCACCCCTACAGACAGGGGTGACTGGCCCAGTCTACACACACCTCCACCACCTAGACCTGAATCCATCTGCAGCAGCAGCCATGATAGACCCCTCCTCCATGGACCCTGGCCCAGGCGCATACTACCCCAACCCAGCCCCAAGACAAGCCGCCCCCAGAATCAGCACCTCTCCACCCCACGTTCCACCAGAAAGCCCCTCACAAACAGACCAGACAGACGTCTCCCCACCAGGCAAGAAAAAGAAAGGCTTCTTCTCCAAAGGGAAGAAGCTTTTCAAAAAGCTTGGATCCAGCAAGAAGGATTGAAACTTGGGACATTTACCCCCCCTTATTGAAAGCACTTTTACATGTTTGTTATCAGTCTTCGTTGTCTTAGTCTTTGTTAATTTAGTTGGAGTGTTCTGTAACTACAGATACACTAACTTGTCCTTGGCCGATATTATACAGCTAAATATACCGCTTCAATGGGCTTTCTTGATAATACTACTAAACCAGCTATCAATAGCGATCAATAGCAATGGATTTTTGTTTAAGGCACTGACTCCACTATGGTGAGTAGGACAAAGCCTATGAAGAGATTATTGTTTTTAAATTACATTTTTGTAGGGTTTTAGGATAAATGTCGAAAATAGGATCTGTGGTAAACACAGGCTTAGGAGATCTAATACGTTTTTTTTTATGAGATGATCTTCATCAGCTAACGTCACTTTTTAAGAACTTTGAAGCATTTATGTTAGGAAAAAAAGCACATAAAGGCTTCATAATTCATAAAGGTTATGTTAACTGACTGATATTAACTCATAGAACAGAAAGTATAAGATCTCCTAAGCTCAGACCTTATTTTCGGCGTTTATTTATCCCAAAACCCTGTTCTTTCCCCATTAATTTTCCGCATAGGAATGGTTGAACAAACCAAAGGTAACTCATTTCAGTTTTTTTACGACTACAAGCTGGCGAGCTCTATATGTGGAGCATATTTTGTCTGTATCCGAAATGGCACCCTATTCCCTTTATTGTGCACTACTTTGGGAATAGGGTGCCATTTCAAACGCAGAGATTGTCATATATAAAACATGGCAGCATCACTGACAGCATGCTAATGAGCATGTTGAACTATTTAAACTCCTAACCTGTGCTGTGCTTACAGGCTGCCTCTAAATACCCACCAATTACCTAATACGTGTTAACCATTAGTAGTCCACTCCACTCTGTGAGGGTTTGTACTTGATGTTAATCTGGAAGTAATCTCTGGAAGGATTGGATTTGCTTTGAGTTGATCAGATACAGATGCAGAGGTGACGTTCAAATGCTGCTCTAGACTCTAGACTCCCCATCGTTAGCTTTTCTATGGTCCAACTCTATCCGTGGTCCAACTCTGTCCGTGGTCCAACTCTGTCCGTGGTCCAACTCTGTCTGTAGTCTGAGGATGGAAGAGAGCATCTCTTTATCTGTTGGCTGTTGTTTCTCATCAGTCACTTTTCAGATCGATCTGGAATCTATTCTACATAGATGTATTTTAAACATCAGTTTGGTCAGTGAGTCCCTCTCTGTCTCATATCAAAAGTATTGTAACTAACTAGGATTCTTTTTAACGCTAATTGTACACTTTCACTCATTATGAGCTCACTACAGTATAGCTGAATGGAAGTTGTCCCTTTAACAACAACTCCGTCCATTTCATTACGATTGACAACCATAAAGTAATTTATTTTAGATCTTTGTGTTGAAGTTGAGTATGTTTGGTAAATTGTGTTTTTAGTGTGAGGAAGGATGGGTCTTATGGCCTCCTTAAGTGTGTAGACAAAGCGAGACTGACGGTGGCGAGACTGAAACCTATCTATGCCTTTCTGTCTAATGTTGGCACACAGAACTCATACTCATGACTGTGTGTGTGTGTGTATGTGTGTGTGCGCGCGTGTGTGTGCATGTCTGGGCGTGTATGGGGTAATTTCCTGTCACTGTACTGTCATAGTATAGTGTCTTAGTCCAGGGTCTGTCTTGAGTCTGTCCTTATTCTTTCGATTTAGATGTTTATTTTCCTCCATTTTAGGAGTGTTGTAAGGACAATGAACACTAAAACATTTGGAAGTGTTTATTTTATTCTACCATGGTTAACAACCCGACTCATGCACTGTAGCTGCATTGTTTTATCCAGCTACTCCATCCAGTATAATATGCAGTAATAGTTTTCTGAAAGTGTCCAAATGACAGGCGAAGTTAGTAAATGTAATAAGTTGGTTTTATTTGTTTGTTGGGTTGAATACAGGGCTGGTGTTAAATGTTAATAATTTCTCAGGTTCAACTAGTTTTAGTCACTCAGCTCTGCTCGGTTGAGCCACATCGTCTCACTAAAATGTGTCTGTTGAACCGTAGAGGGAGATTCTTGCCAAAACATTAGGTGCTTTATCCGTTACTATAACGAGGAGATACCAAGCATGAAACACCAGGGGTGTGTTCATTGGGGTGAAATAGCTAGAAATATACCGCATAGAACAGATGTATGTTCTACCTAATAACAGCCTATGTGAGGCATGTCTGTTCTATAGGCCACAGTTTTATCTGCAACATTCTGAACATTGCTTGGCGACCCATTGGATTAGCTCCAGCAGAGGGCGGAGTCTAAGCACACCTGACTCCAGACGTTGGAGGAGGCAAATCTGGTTTCTTTGATGTTATGAATGTTTTGAGTTTTATTTATTTATCATTTTAATTGTATAGTTCTATCAGTGTTACAAATTAAAAGGGACAATAACGAATAGCAGAAAATGAGGAAACATCGGTTGCGCCACTTTTGAGCTGGCCTTGAATAATCCTGGTAAGAAAGCAGAGATGATAAGGTATCAGTACTGTACTGTACATGTCGGGTTGTACTTTAAAGTGGCTGAACATTTACAGTGCATATTTGTATTCCTTCACAGCCTTTAATGGACCAATGTTCCCCTACCTACCTGCTCTAATCTGTAGTCAGAAAGCAAGTAGCATTCATTGTTATTGCGAGCTTTAGGAGCGTACTACTACTGCCCATGTCTCCACATCTACCCTGCTCCTGCTCTGCTATCTAAATAGGACCTTAACCCTTAGCAAGCATTTTGATATAGTTGATATAATATTTAGCCTTACAAGACCTGTTTAGTCTTAATATGTTGTTTACACTACTTTATTGATTGCATGCATAATAATGATGTTATACCCATATTTGGCCTTATTTATTATTGTCATATTTCTGTATAGGTGTAACGTTACTTGGCGTTATGTTTGCAATATTTTAGTCATCTGATTGATTATTGATGCAGTGGAAGCCAAGTGTGGAGTATTATGGAGTTTCAGGAGTCTATGTGTGTATGTGTATTATAATTTACAGCTAGCTGTATGTTACTGTAAGTGAAGCACTATGGGGCTTTGGACTATAAGGTATGATCATATTTTCATACAGAGAATGGAACTTTTTTTGTCTTTCCTGACCTGTATGTATGCTTTCTTTTGAAAACAAGGGGAAGATTTACCTTTTGTATCTTAAGGTTTGTATTACCCATTTTGGAAAAGCTCACCTGTAAATATGTTTTTGTTTTGATTTTGTTAATAATGTTTTTCAGATGTCTTTTTGCATGTGGATGCAGTGTTGTTGATTGAGGAACAATAACTCAGAAGTAGTGCACAGAGGACTTGTTGACTTGAAATGGTGGCGATTTCTTTCAATATGGATCTTTTTACAGGAATAAAGTATATTTTCACATAAAAAGCAGTTGTGCTGTGGATTATTATGTGAATTTTGATTTTGACTGTGTTAAAAATGGAAAATGCAAATGAAAGTAGAGTTATAGAAAATACAAAAAATATCACATTTTATTTCATTCTTTATTGAGCACAAATTTTGCAATTCCTTTACCAATACAGACTTATTTATATGCATCATACATTTCTAAATCAAAAGCATAGAATGATAAGACCTCTTTAAAGGACCAGACCATTTACAGTTCAATGGAAATTAGTCTATTTATACAGTTTAAGAAATTTAAAACATTTCATGTTCAGAATTGTAATACGAAACGCATTCAGAGCCTCACATTTTTTTAAGGAGACGCATGAGGTATTTCCAGCTTTGTTCAGTGTTGGGTGGGTGCACAGCCCATGTGAACTGTAGGGGGTGACACTCTGAGTTGTGCACACCACCACTATGTGAAAAAAAGCGGGTTCCTCTTTTTCTCATTTCCTGTATGTGAACAGTCTCTCTTCAGGCGCCATTTTGGTTGCTATGTCTTTGTCACCGTAGCCAACAGTACACTCATCCATAAAGTAGGAAACACTACACTGTGGTGAGGAGTTTAGTAGTGCTTTCTACTTTATGGATGACTGCACTGTACTTCCTCCAATGTCGTCCTTTCCCGCTTCTTTCGTTTCTTCTCCTGCACCTGCCTCAACACTGGTGCCAATTTATTTATCCAGGTTACTCTCATTGAGATAAACTACATTTTTCAAGAGAGACCTGGTCCAACCAAAACAGCAGCAGGGGGGAACAATGTTTGAAACAAATATCAGACATACTGTAACAACTTACAGCCATAGACACGTCATAAAATAAAATATTTAGATTTCAATTACAGAAACATACAAGCGTCATAGATTTAAAGAAATATATTGATATAGAGCTTCCTATAGAGTAATGGTCATGTACAATTGTATAGTTATGAGGAATGATGTAGTTAGTTTCACATATTTGAGAGAGAATAAAATGCACAGGTTCTTAATGCCGAAGAGTTTTAGCATTGATCAAAGGCAGTAGAAATGAAGGGGAAAAGACAACACCTCCCCTTCCCTCAAACTGTGCCCAGAGTCAGTTTCTCTAACTTAGATCAGTACAATGGCATTGTTCTGTTCAGACAACATAACAACGCCATTGTACTCAGCTAAGATCAGTCTATTGAGGCATTATCTGGTGGAAGCCATTTTGTCTTACGTGAGTGCGCTTTTTTCTCCTCTGAAGACAGGTGAAGTAAAAACTATTCTCCTAACAATGTTACAGCAAATATGATTGTTGGTTATAGTAAACTTCTTTCTATTCACTTGAAATCTAAAGACAATGCAAAACTCCAAAATGTCCCGAATTTATCCCCATTCCTGTTTTACAGTGAACATTTGGTATGGTTTCTTCTTTTTAAATTATTGAATGAAGATTTCACACTATTACTATATACATTTTTTCCCCACACATTGATCAACTGTACACATCCAGACATTTTAGCATCGTAGAGAGTGAATGGACTAGTAACAATGGCCCCCATTAGAATGATCTCTCCTTACCTAAATTTGACAATTTCTATTCCATCTCATCACGAAATAACATCATTTTTTACCTAATACAATATGTTCATACTGTACCTGAGTGAAGACTCCTTTGTCTCTACAAAAAGTGAAGAGCTTGTCCAGCGGTCTAGGTGCCCGGTGTCTTCTCCCCACCCTAGAAGAAGTGGATGAAGAAGAAGAAGTTGTCTCCTTTTTAAACCTCTCCGCCCACGTGGTACAAACCACAGGAAGAGGTCTAACAGTCACAGGCGTTCTCTCCTTCTCCTTCCGTCTCGCTCTTTCTCCTTCCATCTCTCTTTCTCTCTTGCAGATGCAGTTTACAATGCCTATCAGGCATACGAAGAAACACACAACAGACACATCATCCTCTACTCTACATGTGTTAGTTGATTTTGAAATCAAACCATTTTGAATCCAGAATCCACCCTGGTTATTTAAGACCTATTCTCTCACAGCCCCATATCCAACTTTATCCTCAGAACTTTCTTCGATCATCTTTCTTGGTAGGAAATTAGGCCAAAGGAGGGAAGTCAATGAGCCAATACATGTCAATAGACGGTTTTAGTGCATAAACACAATTTATGAAGTAAACGTACTGATATACCAACTAGGAAACTGAGGGCCCTCTCAGGACTTTAGCCCCCTAATCACATCTACTATCACCCCAATAATTTTACAACCTCGTGTTCCTTTTCGTGTAAAACCACGGTAATCCCCTCTTATCTCCTTCTTTCTCTCTTCCATTGGCTTTTAAAACCACGCTCATCTGTAATCTAGACTGCTTTATATTGTCAATAACACAGTTGCAAAATTGAAAAGAGAAACTGAAAACTTTCAATGTTGAGAATCAATTGGAAGAGAGAGATAAACTACGATAGTGTTCATGATGAGTGTGTGCATATGTCTCTTCAGAAATCACATCTAGTTCATTTTAAATAACTTAGTTATAGTTACAAGAATATCAGATGAGATCAGTCAGGTGAAAAAAGTCTATTGGTTTTACCAGTGGAGGTTGGATAAGTCGTGCCAAAGGGTTAGTTGAGCCACCCCTTGTTTCTAGAAAACTCTACACAGAATTAATCACGTGACCAAATATTTAGGAAGAGGTCATCATTTCATGGAGTCTGTGAAGGAAAAAAACACATGGAAAAAGTGGTAAGCAAGATTTTCACAAAGAAATGAATTTATTGTGTTAAAGTTTTCCTGATGCTTGTATCTAAACCAAAGTAGATAATTTAAAGACTGTTTCATACATCCATTAGGTTCTCTATAACCTACAATATGACATCCTAAACCTAGCGTGAAAGTGCATCTTCGTAGCTGTGTGGGCTAATACAGTAAAAATGGTTGCTCTGGGGGAAATTGTGCCGTTTGGCCAGGGGCAAGTTGGGCCAATGGCTCATTATACCCCATACAAATGATGATTACATTGTCAATTTTACGCATAAAATGTATAGTATTTTTGCAATTTGTCATGCAGATGAACTCAAGATAGTGCATTTTTAATGTTACAGAGCAGACACAATCATGCCCTGTGTATACAAATGTCAAACAAGCAGGGGTCTTGCCCCCTTTGAGGTTCTTGAAAGAGCAGCCAAGGAAGTGAGAGGAGGGAAGAAGTCCATTCAAGCAGCAGCAAGGGATGAAAACATTGATCGATTGACACTGAAGAGGTACAATGACAAAAAATAAACCAAACATGTACCGTTTGGAAAGAGAGACCCCATACCCAGGGTAAGTTGTGCCAGGACAACCTATGTTTTCAAAACTGTTATGTTTACATTAATTCAGATTATTTCAAGGGATACACAACATCCTGAAATATATGTAGATATACAGTATTTGTTAGAAACAATACTATATTTCCCTTGACGTAGTGATGCTAAATGTAAAGAATAACTCAACATACCCCAGCACACTACATGGCATTAGTTATTTTAATTCATTGCTCAGTGACTTTACCTGCATTGGTATTGTGCAACTGTCTGATAATACTATTTCAGGAAGTACCTGTTGGAAAAAAACACATGTTATTTCCTGTGCGAGGCCTAGTCCTGCACTGTAGTCTTCACACATACTGTATATCACTCTCAGTAGCTTTCTTTTTCCTTTTCTTGAAAACAGGAAATACTGTATTTGCAGTATGTTTATACTGTTTATACTGTATATAGGCATTCTCATAGGTAAGATTAAACTATATGGATTGGATTATGCTATAAAGTAGCATAACATAGCTCCTCCCCTTTGCCCTGACCTCCTTTATAGAAAGGCTCACTATGGTATATCTAAAACGACTTGTTACCCACATTGTTCTTGCTGGCTTCATAGCGAGATATTTTCATGTCTAAGCAACCCACAGCTCAGCTCAGAGAGAGATGGAGGAAGTGGGGGAGGGCTGCCTGCACCACAGCAAAGCACCAGAAGTGTGCACATTAGAAAATACACTTGACTTCTTTTAAATGCTTGCAGAAAATACATTAATTCATTTTCATTTAAGGTTAACAGTTTTGAAAGGCCTTGACATTCAACTTTGTATAGAAGGCACAGGGAGGAAATCAGCTTGCAGTTTTGTGCCAATGCAATCAGACTTGATCACTACTATTTTATCATGTATGTTTTGATTTGGGCGTACACATTTCCAAACCAATGAATGCTTGTCAGTTAAATTCGGATCAAGTTAGGCCTTTGTAATTTATCAGGTGGAGCTGAGCTCTACACAATAAGAGTCCTCTTTCCCTAGGTCTTTGTTGATAAGAGATGGGTCCTTAGGGGTCTGGTGGTGGCAAAGTTAAGTTTTATTTTCCACTCTACAGTTTGTTTGAGGGACTTCACCACCATTGCTGTTCACAGCTGAAAGGCCAGAGAGGTTTCAATTCCCTCTTCGACCCTACGATGTAAGAACACTCTCACCAGTACAGCCGTGGGGGAGTGGTTTGTAACTATGACAACCTAGGAGATGGAATGGCAATGGGTGGGAAAAGGGGGGTCTATGGGGTTGGAAGAGATAAATGGATATGACAGTGGGTGTTGAAATGTAAGGTTACTTGCATAACCCAGGTTCTCTGATATTAAGAGTGAAATATCTCACATATGGTATTCACCAGAATCTCAGAAGCTCGAAGAACCTATTACACATCTGTTGGTCAGATAGGTCGAGTGGAAAGGAACTGAGCCCCTTTCCCCATTATAAGGAGCCACTCGCCCGCCCTCTGGTCATTCTTGAGCATACTGACTTCCTCACACTCTTGCGAGTAAGGGAATGCAGTGAGATATCTCACTCATGATATCAGACAACCTGGGTTACGCAAGTAACCTTGAGTTCTCTTTCAATGATTTGTTTTGATGTCTCACATGTGGGATATGGGCAACTCCTGTATCGCAAACATGCGCTCCGATGCCAGGTAGTCTCAACGTATCAACCCTCACAGGTCTTGACACTGAGGACAGTATGCGCCAATGAAGGTGCAGTGACGTCTAGCCAGTAAAACCTCATAACAGTATGAGAGGATGCCCAACAAGCCAAAGAGATGCCCTTAAACAGTTCTACAGCTGCACCATTGAGAGCATCTTGACTGGCTGCATCACCATTTGGTACGGCAACTGCAAGGCACCCGACCACAAGGCGCTACAGAGGATAGTGAGATCGGCCCAGTACATCACTAGAGCCGAGCTCCCTGCCATTCAGGACCTCTATGCCAGGTGGTGTCAGAGGACGGCCCTAAAAATTGTCAAAAACTCCAGCCAAGTCATAGACTGTTCTCTTGCTACCGTACAGCAAGCATTACCAGTGTACCAAGTCTAGAACCAACAGGACCCTGAACAGCTTCTACCCCCAACCCATAAGACTGCTGAACAAGCACTAACTATTGTGTTGTGCACTGACTCTATGCACACACATTGAACTCTACCCAAACACACACACACACTACTTATGCACACACACACACTCACACACACACACACACACACACACACACACACACTATTTCTATTTTATTAAAAAATGTATCTTTATCTTTAACTCTGCATTGTTGGAAAAGGACCTGTAAGTAAGAATTTCACTGTTAGTCTACACCTGTTGTTTACGAAAGCATGTGACAAATAACATATGATTTGAAAACCCACCACTGGTGTGCATGGCCAAAGAGCACCAATCCAAGTGTCTATGCCGTTTAGCAAACTCCAGGTGTTTAGAGCTCTTTGGCCACGTACAGCGGTGGTGGGTTTTGCATCGAAAGAAGGATACATATACAGCTAACAAAAACATATGGAAATGTCTGCTCTACCTGAAATTACAACCAACTAATTGCAGCATTGCTGCAAAAATGGAAGAGGAAAATGGAAGGGGGAAAAAGTAAGGAACTGGTTGTCGGCCCTGCATTAAAGACCATAATTGGTTAAAGTTGTGATAAATAAAAATGTATACCGGTTTCATTTGAGGACCAAAAAATTAACAGCCGTGCCATATAGATTGCAAAATAGTTGGGAAGATATTTTTGACGTACAGATTCCATGCCACATGGTTTATGAACTTATACGCAAAATGGCGACGGATTCAATACTTTTTTTTTCTTTCAATTTAAATTATACAAAAATCTTGTAACCAATATAATTTTATTTATACGGAGGATACAGCCTTCCCAGCTCTGCAGATTTTGCTGTGAAGAATCATTAGATCATTTGTTTTGGTAACTTTTTGGAACTGTTTGGCCATAACGAGCATCGTTATGTTTGGAGGAAAAAGGGGGAAGCTTGCAACCCGAAGACACCATCCTAACCGTGAAGCACGGGGATGGCAGCATCATGTTGTGGGGGTGTTTTGCAGCAGCATTGTCTGGTGCTGTCACGTCCTGACCAGTAAAAGGGGATATTTGTTATTGTAGTTTGGTCAGGACGTGGCAGGGGGTATTTGTTTAGAGTTTTTCGGGGTTTGTTGGGCTATGTGTTTATGTAGAGGGGTGTTTGTTTAGAGTGTTCCGGGGTTTTTGGTTATGTTCTATGTTAGTATATTTCTATGTTCTGGTCTAGTCTTTCCAGTTCTATGTTTAGGGTTATTGGTTTGACCTTCAATTGGAGGAGCTGTTATTCGTTGCCTCTGATTGAAGGTCCTATATAGAGGGGTGTTTTTGTAATGGGATTTGTGGGAAGTTGTTTTTGCATAGCTGTGTGTAGCCTGCATTACTGTTCGTTCGTTCGTTTTCTTGTTTTGTTTTTTCAGTGTTCTAATAAACGTTAAAATGAGCACTCAACCCACTGCGCCTTGGTCCATTACATACGATGACCGTTACAGGTGCACTTCACAAAACAGATGGCATCATGAGTAAAAAAAAGTATGTGGATATATTGAAGCAACATCTCAAGACATCAGTCAGGAAGTTAAAGCTTGGTCGCAAATGGGTCTTCCAAATGGACAATGACCCCAAGCATACTTCCAAAGTTGTGGCAAAATGGCTTAAGGACAACAAAGTCAAGGTATTGGAGTGGCCATCACAAATCCCTGACCTCAATCCCATAGAAAATGTGTGGGCAGAACTGAAAAAGCGTGTGCGAGCAAGAAGGCCTACAAACCTGACTCCGTTACACCAGCTCTGTCAGGAGGAATGGGCCAAAATTCACCCAAAATTATTGTGGGAAGCTTGTGGAAGGATACCCAAAACATTTGACCCAAGTTAAACAATTTAAAGGCAGTGGTACCAAATACTAATTGAGTGTATGTAAACTTCTGACCCACTGGGAATGTGATGAAAGAAATAAAAGCTGAAATCATTCTTTCTACAATTATTCTGACATTTCATATTCTTAAAATAAAGTGCTGATCCTAACTGACCTAAGACAGGGAATTTTTACTAGGATTAAATGTCGGGAATTGTGAAAAACTGAGTTTAAATGTATTTGGCTAAGGTGTAGGTAAACTTCCGACTTCAACTGTAAGCAAACTTAGAAATGACATGCCAACAACAAACACTGACACTACACATCCAAGTATACCGGACCAAATTATGAAAGACAAGAATTTTACTTTTGAATTCCGTAAAGTCAGTGTGGAAGAGATTAAACAATTATTGTTGTCTACCAACAATGACAAGCCACCATGGTCTGACAATCTGGATGGAAAAATACTGAGGATAATAGCAAACAATATTGCCCCTCCTATTTGCCACATCTTCAATTTAAGCCTACTAGAGAGTGTGTGCCCTCAGGCCTGGAGGGAAGCTAAAGTCAGTCATCTACCCAAGAATAATAAAGCCCCCTTTACTGGCTCAAATAGCCGACCAAACAACCTGTTACCAACCCTTAGTAAACTTCTGGAAAAAATGGTGTTTGACCAGACACAATGCTATTTCACAGTAAACAAATTGACAACAGAATTTCAGCATGCTTACAGGGAAGGACACTCAACAAGCACAGCACTTACCCAAATGACTGATGATTGGCTGAGAGAAATTGATGATAAAAAGATTGTGGGGACTGTCTTTTTAGACTTCAATGCAACGTTTGACATTATCGATCATAGTCTGCTGCTGGAAAAACGTATGTGTTATGGCTTTACACCACCTGCTATAATGTGGATAAAGAGTTACTAATCTAACAGAACACAAAGGGTGTTCTTTAATGAAAGCCTCTGAAATGTAATCCAGTTTGAATCAGGAATTCCCCAGGGTAGCTGTTTAGGCCCCTTACTTTTTAAATTTTTTACAAATGACATGCCACTGACTTTGAGTAAAGCCAGAGTGTCTATGTATGCAGATGACTCAACACTATACATGTCAGCTACTACAGCGACTGAAATGACTGCAACACTCAACAAAGAGCTGCAGTTAGTTTCAGAGTGGGTGGCAAGGAATAAGTTAGCCCTAAATATTTCTAAAACTAAAAGCATTGTATTTGGAACAAAACACTCACTAAACCCTAAACCTCAACTAAATCTTGTAATAAATAATGTGGAAATTGAGCAAGTTGAGATGGCTAAATTGCTTGGAGTAACCCTAGATTGTAAACTGTCAAGGTCAAAACATATTGATGCAGTAGTAGCTGCCGTTGGGGAGAAGTCTGTCTATATTAAAACAATGCTCTGCCTTCTGAACAACACTATCAACAAGGCAGGTCCTACAGGCCCTAATTGCACCTTGACTACTGTTCAGTTGTGTGGTCAAGTGCCACAAAAAAAAGAATTAGGAAAATTGCAATTGGCTCAGAACAGGGCAGCATAGCTGGCCCTTGGATGTATATAGAGAGATAATATTAATAATATGCATGTCAATCTCCCCTGGCAGAAAGTGGGGGAGAGATTGACATCATCACTACTTTTATTTATGATAGGTATTGACATTGAATGAATGCACCGAGCTGTCTGTCTAAACTACTGGCACACAGCTCTGACACCCATGCATACCCCACAAGACATGCCACAAGAGGTCTCTTCACAGTCCCCATGTCCAGAACAGACTATGAGAGGCACACAGTACAACATAGAGCCATGACTACATGGAACTCTATTCCACATCAAGTAACTGACACAAGCAGTAAAATTAGATTTAAAAAAACAGATTAAAAAACACCTTATAGAACAGCAGGGACTGTGAAGCAACACAAACATTGGCACAGACACATGCATACACACACACACACACGATCACATACGCACTATACACACTATAATGCCTTGCAAAAGTATTCATCCCCCTTGGCGCTTTTCCTATTTTGTTGCCTGACAACCTGGAATTTAAATTTATTTTTATTTGGATTTCATGTAACAGACATACACAAAATAGTCCAAATTGGTGAAGTGAAATGAAAAAAATGACTTGTGTCAAAATAAAAAAAAATGTAAAAACGGTGGTGCGTGCATATGTATTCACCCCCTTTGCTATGAAGCCCCCAAATAAGACCTGGTACAAACAATTACCTTTAGAAGTCATATCATTAGTTAAATAAAGTCCACCTGTGTGCAATCTGTGTCCCATGATCTGTGACATGATCTCAGTGTATATATACACCTGTTCTGAAAGACCCCAGAGTCTGCAACACCACTAAGCAAGGGGCACCACCTAGCAAGTGGCACCATGAAGACCAAGGAGCTCTCCAACCAGGTCAGGGACAAAGTTGTGGAGAAGTACAGGTCAGGGTTGGGTTATAAAAAAAATATTGTTAACTTTTGATCCCACGAAGCACCAATAAATCCATTATTAAAAAACGGAAAGAATATGGCACCACAACAAACCTGCCAAAGCTCATGGACCAGGCAAGGAGGGTATTAATCAGAGAGACAACAAAGAGACCAAAGACAACCCTGAAGGATCTGCAAAGCTCCACAGAGGAGATTTGAGTATCTGTCCATAGGCCCACTTTAAGCCATACACTCCACAGAGCTGGGCTTTACAGAAGAGTGGCCAGAAAAAAAGCCATTGTTTAAAGAAAAAAATAAGCAAACACGTTTGGTGTTCGCCAAAAGGCATGTGGGAGACTCCCCAAACATATGGAAGAATGTACTCTGGTGAGATGAGACTAAAATTGGGCTTTTTGGCTATCAATGAAAACATTATGTCTGGCACAAACCCAACACCTCTCATCACCCCGAGAATACCATCCCCACAGTGAAGCATGGTGGTGGCAGCATCATGCTGTGGGGATGATTTTTATCAGCAGGGACTGGGAAACTTGTCAGAATTGAAGGAATGATGGATGGCGCTAAATACAGGGAAATTCTTGAGGGAAACCTGTTTCAGTCTTCCAGATATTTGAGACTGGGACAGAGGTTCACCTTCCAGCAGGACAATAACCCTAAGCTTACTGCTAAAGTAACACTCGAGTGGTTTAAGGGGAAACATTTAAATGTCTTGGAATGGCCTAGTCAAAGCCCAGATCACAATCCAATTGAGAATCTGTGGTATGAATTAAAGATTGCTGTACACCAGTGGAACTCATCCACGTGAAGGAGCTGGGGCAGCTTTGCCTTGAAGAATGGGCAAAAATCCCAGTGGCTAGATGTGCCAAGCTTATATAGACATACCCCAAGAGACTTGCAGCTGTAATTGCTGCAAAAGGTGGCTCTACAAGGTATTGACTTTGTGGTGGTGAATAATTATGCATGCTCAAGTTCTCTTTTTTTTGGTCTGATTTCTTGTTTGTTTCATAAGAAGAAATATTTTGCATCTTCAAAGTGGTAGGGCATGTTGTGTAAATCAAATTATACAAATCCACAAAAAATCTATTTTAATTCCAGGTTGTAAGTCAAGAAAATAGGAAAAATGCCAAGGGGGTGAATACTTTCACAAGCCACTGTACACATGGATTTAGTAGTGGTACTAGAAAACTAGTGGTACTAGATGGTACTAGATAGAAAACAAATTGTGCAGGCTACTTTTATGTCCGTTTTAGATTATGGTGATATTATCTATATGCATGCATCGGCAAACACATTAAAACCACTGGATGCTATTTACCATTGTGCACTCAGGTTTATCACGGGTGATAGTTACAAAACTCATCACTGTATCCTTTATCAACATGTGGGTTGGGCCTCTCTATCTGTGAGGCGAGAGCAACATGCTCTCTTGTTTATTTATAAAGCGCTTCTTTTAAAACTACCTCCATATATATCATCATTAATTTCCACTAGATATACAAATTTTAAAACCAGATCACAGATGTGGATTACATTAGAGACTCCTGCGGTCTCCACAGAGTTGGGTAGGACTGCCTTTAGTTCCTTTGCGCCTTATTTATGGAACAAACTGCAGATCCAACTTAAGTTAGACACTCTGGTGTCCCTTGCCCATTTTAAAAATGTTATGGAGGATCAATATGATGTTATTTGTGATTGTTTCTGTTGAATTGTGTCTTTGTTTTGTATGTTTGAAATGTTCTTGTCTGTATGCCTAAAACTGTATATGTCAACATGTTTACACAGGGCACAGCCGTAAAAGAGATCCAGGTCTCAGTCTGTTTTCCCTGTTAAAATAAAGATTTAAAAAAATGGGGGGCCTGAGAGCACACAGTGTGTTGTGAAATCTGTGAAGGTATTGTAATGTTTTTAAAATTGTATAAACTGCCTTAATTTTGTTGGACACCAGGAAGAGTAGCTGCCGCTTTGGCAGCAGCTAATGGGGATCCATAATAAATACAAATACAAATACAAATCCCTCCCAATGTGTTCTCCCATCTCATAAAACCTTTCAGAAATAGAGTCAGTGTCGTTATTTTTACAAGGGGAAAGTGCTGGAGCATTGAAAACGTGATCCAATAATTTTGACCCCTATCTTAAAAATAAAATAACATTATTACTTGTTAAACAAAATCTCTTTCTCTGAGCAATTGTATAAGTATAAAATAATATAATGTTAAAAAAGTTTGAGCATACAATATAGCTTAGAATATTATTTATTTTATACAGTCTTTTTTGCTCATCTTTATCAAGGAATCCAATCATTTTGGTCCCCACTATACATATAATAGGATAAGAGGATGAAAGGAGTCTGGAAAGTTATCCAAAAAGGTGGCATTGTCGTAGTGACAAGGAAAATCATAAAGCGGTTGACATGAGCTATGTTCGAATACCCATACTAACATACTGTATACTACATACTTAATGAGTATATACTACATGCTATATACTATTAGTTCATTTTAGTATACTGTAAACAAACGGTATCCTTTCAGTTGAGCATACCAGCGCTATGTCTGTCTATCGGAAGTTGATGCTGTTGCTATGCCACCTCTTGCTAGCTGTTTAGCATAACAAATTACTAGCTAGATATTTTACGACTTTGGGTGTGTTTGTAAATTCAATCTATAGTGCCAGAGTGCGCTCTGTGAGTTCATAAATTCAGAGTGTTGTCAGATGTCCATTCTTAAATTCAGAGCGTTTCCCTCTCGGAGTGTTCACAGTGCACACTGGACGCTCTGGCCAAGGAGTAGGGTTGATCCGAGCATTCTGACCATCACAACATAAGCTAACTGGCTAGCTACCTCCAGCCACAAATGAGAGACCACCTCACTCTGATCATTTTACTCGCCCTAGCAAAGCAGGTTATGCTGTTATCATGTTATCCAGAGCGTAGGTGACTGTAACTGTACTGCTGGAAACAATTTAATTACGCTTTTTTTTGCAGACGTTTACTGACACCGGACATATTGGCCATATTCAACAGGTGTTGAGCATTCATAAATTCATCATTTATTCTGCGCTCTGGCACACTCAGACGAGAGTGCTCTGAAATCAGAGTAGATAGCCAGTGCGAATTTATGTCCATTGAGAACGCACAACAACTATACCACTTAGCTAAGAATGACGTGAATAATCAAGGCAATAAACGTTGGATAGTTAGTGAGATAGCATATAGTTAATATACTGGCAAGTTCAATGTATTAGTAGCCAACCAACGTGAGGTAGCTAGCTAACATACCGTTACCTACTGCTGTAATGATATACTATGCGGTTCATGAGGATAGCATAGCCAACGAATTGTCAGCCAACATAATGTGTAGCATAACTTATTTGAAATGTCATTACTTTATTACATTGCTCAACATTTTCTTAACATTTGTCATAATTAGTTAAAGCAATGAATATGTATCCGCTCTTGTTGGACTTCGGCTGCATATTTTCCGCCATTTTCTTCAAATCATAAAACATTGTGAAGCCAAGCCCATTTTCTGTAGAATTGCATTATGGGCCCTAAAAGCACGAAAATTGTGTCCACTGCTTGTAAACTTCGTATTTTGGCGAATGTAGTACATCCTCCGGGAACGTTTTATTTTTTTTACTACCTATATCCATACTATGACCAATAAGCATACTACATACTCAATTTCCATCACAAATAGTATGGTTAGTGCGGTTAGGATGAGTTCTCGAACACAGCTATAGTTCCCTTGTGCTGCTGAAAGAAAAAACAATGGCCTTTCTGAAAACTAGTCTCTCTTGTGCTGCTTACATTGATCGGTTTCAAGAACACTGAGATCGTGCAAGGAGAATATCTGTTTTAATCTTCAGCCATAATCATTTTTTATGTCAAGTGATGTTTTAGAGTTAACCAGATGTCCAACGGATTAATAATTCATGGAAGATCAATATCATATAATGACAAACAAATACAGACTGTACATCAGACACGGAAAACCTAGAACTTTGTATCAATCCGTATTTATTTGACAATGGCAAATATGTTGTGAAATGGAGGTCATATGTGTGAGTCGGGATATAGGCCATATATATGTGTATGGTATGGGTACTATAACAAGGACCCTGGCTGCCAGTTGTAAGGCGTTTGTGTGAGTGCCAGAAGGGAAGTGATCAGTGCCTGTCTGTTTGATGAACACAAGGCGGGGGCTTTCAAAGACTACCACACTGTCCCTAGCGAGATAGACCTTATCTGGGCCGGCAGCCATTTCCCCTCCATGCCTCCCTGCCCCTGCTCTCCCTGGCCCTATCACACGATGTGCCTCAATTGACACCCTATTGTCTATGTAGTGCACAACTTTTGACTTGGACCCATAGGCTCTGATCAAAAGTTGTGCACTATATAGGGAATAGGGTGCCATTTGGGATGAAACCCCAGTTTCATTTAGTCATGTGTCGACACCAAACCACCCTGCCACTGGATAGCCCTGCTGCCCCACTTCTGCCCTCCAATCCTCCAACCACTGTCTGTCTACACGTCCAAGCCATGGCTAACTTGACTCGTCTGAAGTTTCGTTTCAAGTAAAATTTTGTTTAGAAGTTTATTTCCTAGCAAACATTTTTAGGTAAGATATTATATCCTCCATTTACTTAGTAGGATCTCCATTCTCTCAGTTCTGTAGCTGTTCTGAATACTGCTAAAAAGAGGAAGTTTCATCAGCCCTTATGAAACAGAGTCACGAGCAACAGCGCATGTACGTGCACGTGCGTCCTGCTGTTGTAATGTTCAGAATCGCACTTGCTGCCTTTATCGCCTTCTTTAATATCGACCCTCCCTTCTTGCTGCCAAGTTTACCGTAAGCCTAAGCAGTGAGGGTACAATAACAGCTTTGGCCCAGACATAAATCATGTCGGAGCCTCTACTGAGATATCTTCCAGCTTGTTTCTTCACTTTTTCAATAGGTGTTCATACCATAAGATGAGTTTGATAGTTAACCCAGAAGTTACAACCTTGCTAGACATAAAAAAGACACAATCCAACAATGGATTGAATTGAGACATTCCCCTTCAAGATACTGATAGAAGCGTATACATGTCCAAATAAGGGAAAAACCATTCATAGCAGCTTCAGCCACCAATGAGACCTTGTAGGCCTGTGTGTCCTTGTGAGCGGCAGACAAAAGAGGATGCGCTTTCATTCGCAGGGGGAGGCGGAGTCTGATGATCTCTTCTGCAGGGGTTGGTGGCATGACCACATAGGCGGAGCTGACAACAGAATGAGCCTTCCCGACAGCGCCTGCCTACCCTGGCCTGGCCTGCGGTTGACAAGAGTTTCTGTACCGAGACGCTGATAGCTGGTTCATGTTTTTTTTGTTTTCACCCACCAGCTTTCGTGAAATGACTCAGAATGCCCTAAACTATACATACATCTAGTATGTAATCAGAAGAACCATGCAAAATGTGATAGAAGTATAAAAAAAATATATCATCTTACATACTACACATGTAGTGACATCCCAGCTAACAGCAAATGTTCCCACAACTTTAGAGAACATTCTCTTAAAAGTCTTAGGAGGGTAAGGAGAATATTCCATCAATGTCCCACCAAACATACACAGAACATGGTTGCCATGTTCTCATAACAGAAGATATTCATGTTCTAGAAACATTTCATGAGAACGTTGCAAAAAACATTTGTCCCCCCTAAAAACCCATTACACATCACATCTTGTTGCCAAGCAAATCGAGGCCCTGATTGGTTAACCACTGATCCATTCACAGCTCTTTTTCTGTTGGCAAGGTTCAGAATGCTCACACACAATGCTTTAGTGTTGATAGTGTATTTTTTACTTACATATTTGACACACTTTGACATACATAATTACATTGTGCATGTTCAATTAATCAGTAGTTATTATTCATGTTCTCACCTAGGATTTGAACTCACAACCTCTTGGTGCACGGTACTCCAATTTTTTGGTGCACAGTATTCCAAATACATACATTTCATTTTCATTTCATGCATTTTTTTTTTGTACTGGCCCCCCGTGGGACTCGAACCCACAACCCTGGCATTGCACACACTATGCTCTACCAACTCAGCCACAGGGAAGGCATCCTGCTACGCAACCATGTCTGTGTAAATTATCAGTTCATCTTACTATTCTCTTATCATTGATTTTATTAAAAAGGAACACAGACTGAGACCAAGGTCTCTTTTACAGCTGAGCCCTGCGTATACATTTTTACACATACAGTTTAGGTACAATGATTAAGAAACTACACAAGGCAAACAAAACGATCACAGATAACACAAAAAAATACAGCAGCAGATTGCTACATGTACACACAGGTTTTTCCCCTAACACCACAATAACTTGCATTACCCGAAGCAGTTACAAGCAATACAAAATAAAAATCCTCCAATAAATGTTTAAAATGGGCAAGGGGGACAAGAGTCTCAAGTTTAAGTTTAGTCTGCAGGCTATTCCATAGGCAAGGAGCGTAACAGGAAAAGGCAGCCATACCCAACTCTGTGGAAATCTCATGGGCCTCAAGTGTAATCCACGCTTGAGACCTGGTTTTAGGAATTATAATTCTAATGTTGATGAGTGATGATAAATAAGAAGGTAGTTTATTCAGAAGTGCTTTATAGACAAACACGAGAGCATGTTGTTCTCGTCTCATGGACAGCGAAGCCCAACCCACATTTTGATATAGAACACAGTGGTGAGTTCTGCAGCTAGCTCCCGTAATAAACCTAAGTGCGCAATGATAAGTAGTATCCAGCGATTTAAGTGTGGATGCCGTAGCAAGCATGTAGATAATATTCCCATAATCTATAACAGACATAAAAGTAGCTTGCACAATTTGTCTTCTATTTGTAGAGGACAAACATGTCCTGTTTCTATAGAGGAAGCCTATCTTGATTTTTAGCCGTTTACAAAGTTCGTCAACATGCATTTTAAAAGACAGTTTATCATCCAACCATATCCCTAAGTATTTATATGCAGAGACCTGATTAATTTGAGAGCCATCTGAGCTCGTAAGTGCAAGGGTATTTTCAACCAACTTTTTGACCCTATTAAAAATCATAAAATGTGTTTTCTTTGCATTTAAAACAAGCTTCAGTTGTATAAAATACCCTTGTAATATCTTAAAATCTGTCTCCAATTGTGATAATGCTTGGTCAGCTGTTGAAGCGATAGAGTATCACTGATATTGCTTATGTAGAGATTGAACAGTAATGGACCAAGTATAGAACTTTGTGGGACCCCTTTAACCAACCTCAATGGCTCCGACTTGATGCCGTTGACTCTAACAGCCTGACTTCGATCCTTTAGATAGTCATGAAATCAACGACAGGCATCCGATCCCAGTACTATTAACGACAGCTTACCCAAAAGTATCGCATGGTCTACAGTGTCAAAAGCTTCAGACAAATCTATGAACAAGGCAGCACAGTACTTTCTATTATCTAGGGCATTAGTAATATAATTTACAACACATACAGTGGCCGTAGTGGTACTGTGTTTAGGTCTGAAGCCAGATTGATTGTTAGAAAGAGTATTGTTAACAGTTAAAAAAGATTGTAGTTGCCTATTCACCAATGACTCTAGAATTTTTGCCAAACAGGAGAGCTTAGAAATGTATAGCTTAGAGATATATAGCTGAGTATATCTCCATCATCTCGAAATCCACACCACATGCCATATATGTATATACCATTCATTTACAAGTAAAAAAATAGTTGTAACAAGTGAAGATTTAACATATTGTGATTTCTGTGAATTGTCCCAAGTGATTCTGTATTTTTCCTATTTTGTTGACTTACAACCTGGAATTAAAATAGATTTTTTGGGTGATTGTATATTTTGATTTACACAACATGCCTACCACTTTGAAGATGCAAAACATTTTTTATTGTGATAAACAAGAAATAAGACAAAAAAACAGAAAACTTGAGCGTGCAGAACTATTCAGCCCCCCCAAAGTCAATACTTTGTAGAGCCAACTTTTGCAGCAATTACAGCTGAAAGTCTCTTGGGGTATGTCTCTATAAGCCTGGCATGTCTAGCCATTGGGATTTTTGTCCATTCTTCAAGGAAAAACTGATCCAGCTCCTTCAAGTTGGATGGGTCCCACTGGTGTACAGCAATCTTTAAGTCATACCACAGATTATCAATTGGATTGAGGTCTGGGCTTTGACTAGGCCATTCCAAGACATTTAAATGTTTCCCCTTAAACCACTCAAGTGTTGCTTTAGCAGAATGTTTAGGGTCATTGTCCTGCTGGAAGGTGAACCTCTGTCCCAGTCTCAAATCTCTGGAAGACTGAAACAGGTTTCCCTCAAGAATTTCCCTGTACTTAGCGCCCTCCATCATTCCTTCAATTCTGACCAGTTTCCCAGTCCCTGCCAATGAAAAACATCCCCACCGCATGATGTTGCCACCACCATGCTTCATTGTGAGGATGGTGTTCTCGGGGTGATGAGAGGTGTTGGGTTTGCGCCTGACATAACATTTTCCTTGATGGCCAAAAAAGCCCAATTTTAGTCTCATCTGACCAGAGTACCTTCTTCCATATGTTTGGGGAGTCTCCCACATGCCTTTTGGTGAACAACAAACGTGTTTGCTTATTTATTTCTTTAAACAATGGCTTTTTTATGGCCACTCTTCTGTAAAGCCCAGCTCTGTGGAGTGAAAAAAGTGGTCCTATGGACAGATACTTCCATCTCCTTCAGGGTTATCTTTGGTCTCTTTGTTGCCTCTCTGATTAATGCCCTCCTTGCCTGGTCTGTGAGTTTTGGTGGGCAGCCCTCTCTTGGCAGGTTTGATGTGCTGCCATATTCTTTCCATTTTTTAATAATGGATTTAATGGTGCTTCGTGGGATCAAAGTTTCCAATATTCTTTTATAACCCAACCCTGACCTGTATTTCTCCACAACTTTGTCCCTGACCTGGATGGAGAGCTCTTTGGTCTTCATGGTGCCGCGTGCTTGGTGGTGCCCCCTGTTTAGTGGTGTTGCAGACTCTTGGGCCTTTCAGACAGGTGTATATATACTGAGATCATGTCACAGATCATGTGACACAGATTGCACACAGGTGGACTTTATTTAACTAATGATATGACTTCTGAAGGTAATTGGTTGCACCAGATCTTATTTAGGGCCTTCATAGCAAAGGGGGTGAACACTCATGCACACAACACTTTTCCATTTAATAATTTTTGGAAACAAGTAATTTTTTTCATTTCACTTCACCAATTTGGACTATTTTGTGTATGTCCATTACATGAAATACAAATAAAAATCAATTTAAATTCCAGGATGTAAGGCAACAAAATAGGAAAAATGCCAAGGGGGATAAATACTTTTGCAAGGCACTGCATCTGATATTCTGAGAATATGACAACCATGTTCTGGGTGTGTTTCTACCAGAAGTAACGCTACCACTTGGGCCATGTGTCAGCAATACATTAGGACTGTTACTGTAACGATGTGCTCTGAGCGTCAGGAAGCAAGTTTAGGGAGTGAGTGTTTTAATAAATAAGCACAACATAATACAAAATAAGAAACACGACCAATGCACAGAACTGACACAGGAACATAAACAATAACGCCTGGGGAAGGAACCACATATACCACATATATAGAGAAGGTAATCAGGGAGGTGATGGAGTCCAGGTGAGTCTGGTTGATGCGCAGGTGCGCGTAACGATGGTGACATGTGTGCTCCATAACAAGCAGTCTGGAGACCTAGATGCCGGAGAGGGAGCACCCATGACAGTTACAGATAGAAATGCAATGACAAGAGCTGATGTGATTACTAATCAGAGACATGTTTGTTCTACATTGTTTATGAACAGGAAGGTTCTCATGGAAGGTGTCTAGAACATTAATATTGTATATTCTGAAATCATGGCAACCATGTTCTGTGTATGTTTAGTGGAACGATGATGGAATATTACAGATAGAAATGCAATGACAAGAGCTGATGTGATTCCTAATCAGAATGTTTGTTCTACATGGTTTATGTAACTACCCCTCAGAAAACTGGATACATGAATGTTCTTGCAAGGTCCCATGAAACGCATCTACATTAATGTTGCATATTCTGTTGCATGTACTTATTGGGCCAGTATTAGGCCCTGTCCAGAAGAAACCTTAACCCTTCCTCCCTAGGCACTTGTGTATATCTGATACAACTTCATATGTGTAAGCAATAGGGTGAATGCACTTTGAAGTAAATCTCAGCTCTGTTAAAAGTACACTCAAGAAAAACTTTTATTGATCATAGTGATTCAGGAGTATCATTAAAACAGGTTAATATGCCCTACCAACATTAGATAACTATACAGAAGGCCCTTAAATTGTTGAAATAAGTCAATCAAATCAATGATGAGAGAATAGTCAAATTAGCTGGTAAATGACACAGACATGGTGGAGAAGCAGAAAGATCTGGATGCCTTGAACCAAGAGGTTGTGAATTCAAATCCCAGGTGAGAACATGCTGAATAATAATTACTATATAAATGAACATGCATAATGTAATCATGTATGTCACATATGTACATTGAAGACACAATGTTAAAGGCACTGTGTGAGTATCCCTTACCAAAAAGCTGTGAATGGATCAGTGGTTCACCAATCAGGGCCTTGATGGTCTATATATGTTTGGTGGAACGATGATGGAATATTCTCAGATAGAAATGCAATGACAAGAGCTGATGTGATTCCTAATCAGAGACACCTGTTCGTTCTACATGGTTTATGTAACTAACCCTCAGAAAACTGGACACGTGAATGTTCTTGCAACGTCCTATAAAATGCAACTAGAACATTAATGTTACATATTCTAAGAACATTGTTTCTGTTTGAAATTAAGGGAATGTTATCCTAACTTTAACACCAAACACATGCTAAAATGGTTCTCAGAAGCTTTTTGCAAACATAGATAGAATGTTCCCCTAACTAATGGAAAACTGGACACTCCAACATTAGGGGAACATTACAGGTAACATTTCAAAAATGTTCTCTCTCCCTAGAATTGTTAGCTGGGTAGCTACTAGTAGCTAGCTTACCGTTTGTAAACAAAGATAAAGCAAGGCATAGGCGCACATATAATGATGGTTTTAAGGTGGTACATATTAAAATGAGTTAAAATCATAAGACGCTACCATTGGTGTTTTACATTTCTGGCTTTATGTGACGTTGCATAAAGCTGGAAGTAAATCCTTAGTAATGCCTGCCTCCTGAATCCAAGTGTTTGACACAGGGGGTGGCAGGGTAGCCTAGTGGTTAGAGCGTTGGACTAGTAACCGAAAGGTTGCTGACAAGGCAAAAATCTGTCGTTCTGCCCCTGAACAAGGCAGTTAACCCACTGTTCCTAGGCTGTCATTGAAAATAAGAATTTGTTCTTAACTGACTTGCCTAGTTAAATAAAGGTAAAATTAAAAAAATTTAAAGTGGGAGGGGACCAGTAACTTTTTTTATCAAACTTGATCAATGTACCATCTACAGCCATTTGTCATACTTAGGACACCCTTACTTTGAACTGGTTCCATCCAAATATCATCACATTTGATGAAAAACATGATTTTTACTGTTTACTGTTAATATCTAAATTGTGAGAACATGGCAACCATGTCCTGTGTATGTTTGGTGGGACATTGATGGAATATTATCCTAACCCTCAGAAAACTGAACATTAATGTTATATACTATGAGGACAGTGTATACACGTTCTAGATAAGATCTACTTGATATTTAGGGAAAGTTCTCCTAACCTTGGCACAAAAACATGCTAAAAAGGTTCTCTGAAGGTTTTTATTAAATTACATAGAATGTTCCCCTAACTAATGAAAAACTGGAAAATCAAACATTAAGGAAACTTTATGGGTAACATTACAAAAACGTTCTCTCTCCCTAGAATTGTTAGCTGGGATAGGGCTGTTAAGTAATTGGCTCCATAGTGATTAATTTAGTGTACAGTATAGTCCTACTGACCTAGAAGCTATCAGAGGCCTCAGGTGCCTACCCTCTTCCCTCACAACAGAGGAAGCTGAAGTGAAACCACAAGGCGGGCTGACGAACACTCAGGATTGATCATACGCATCTCTTTAATTTTACTAGCAACCGTCCCTGATCACTGATTGTTGTTCTGCGAACTTTGTAATTATGTGTTCCGTAACTGCTGCTTTTTCAAGTCGTCTGAATAGACTTCAAATATTGTTTTCTACAAATAAAAAGGGGATTTTGTCAGGTAGGCCAAGTCAATAGGTAGCTACCAGTGGTAACCTGATTGCATGATGAGTGGAATGAGGCCATGTGACAACCAAACCAACACAAGAACTTAAAGATACCCCAAGAATATCAATATTGTTTGGGAAGAGAATGAAACACAAAATATAATATCACTGCTTCATATTATATCCATATGGAGTAACATTTCAAGATAGGAAACGTATATTGATATATGAGATGATAACATTTTCATCAGTGTAAACTGAGGTAAACACTCAGTAGTACTAAGTGGAGCATATGAATAGGAAACATGTCATAAGAGAATATCTCATGTTAAATAGAGGCCTCATCTGCAAAAAGCATATACTCCCCACTTCGCAATGAAGTGTCTGAGATATTTTTGCATTTTCAGCGGGCCACAAATTTGAGACATCTCTCATAGATTCAGCTAGCAAAGGGAATCTGTGGTCTATTGAGTAGAAAGGTGCTCATGTGACATACCTGCTGAGACCATGAGTCTGCCAGGAAATAAAACATGTAAGAGCTGATATATACATCGTTAACCTATTTTTCACTATCTTTCAAGTTGAATTTATGATCAGATTTCTTGTCCAAGTACTTTTTTACACTTCATATTGTTCCAAAAACAACTGCAGATGTCATTTTTATTGCAGATACTGTACCTCTAACATTGATATTCTCAAAAGGAGGAAATTATGCTGTGTTCTTACAGGTGTCATTTTTACCGTCTTGTTTCTCAGCGTGAGAATGAAGAGTCTCGTCACCACAGAGTGGGTCTGTGGGGTTGTGGTGGTGTGTGTAAGAACTATAGAAATATCTAGATTCTATTTCTATGATAAGAAAACTATTCTGCTTGACTGTGGGTTAAGCACTTACAGAGCCACCAAAAGAAGATCATACATGATTATGAAATTCAGAAATCTTGCACACTCTCTTGCACAAATCTTGCACATTCAGAAATCTTGCACACTCCCCCCCCCCCCCCACACACACCTTGTATCAAATTGATCATAGCCTACATTAGGCTAAATTTGTTGTCTAACAGTCTCAACTATAAACTGGACAGAAGCAGTTATTTTCAGCGTTCATAAGACACAAAAGGCACCCGTGGGTGGATATATGCTAAGAAGGTATGTACACAAGCATACGACCATGGTGTCGGATGTCATTGGAGGCGTTTGTCATGTGTAGAGGAGGGCAAGGGGTGCGGGTGTTCAATCAAACGTGACACAGTGGTCAGACGGAGGGTATGTGGTTCTTCTGGCAAAAAATACATCCGCTACACTCCACCTCACCCACTACCTTTTTTCCCCCTTTATGAAATTGCCTCCTTGCGCTTCCAAGCAGATAAAGGCCCAAAGATCTTTGAGATACCTCTACATGAGGTATAACAAAACACAACCATGTTTTTCCATATCTCTAAGGTCTCCCATATATGAAATTGATAATATTTTACTGCAAAAGTGGTTATATTGATAGATATTGTGACACACCCCCTTAACTTAAACAGGGCAGAATAATGCCTGGCTGGAGGGGGGTTGGGGCACATAAGCTCATGTAACCCAATATTGCAAGTTAGTAAATTGTCTGCCCTACATACAGAAACAAACAACATTAGGACATATTAAAGCATTTTGGAAATATAGATGTGTAAACACACAGATGCAATAGGCAGAAATATCAACTATGAATATTTATGATGAATGTAAACTTAACTTTTTGGCAGCTGTTCAATAGACAACTTTCCAAGTCAAATTTGTTTTCATTCAGTGCTGTATGGTCCTGCCTGGCAAAAAATACATAGAGATGCACATTTGATGTTGTGGCTAATATAATTGGCTCTAAGGAAAACAAGTGGGCTCAGACATCTAATGACCTTTTTGGGGCTCAAGGTTCCTTAAAGGATTTTGTATATTTAGCCCCTAGTCTCAGGGCTGCCAACTTTTGAAAAAAGCTCGGACTGAGATTTGCTATCTGAATTTCATTGCCCCCTGGCGCAACCCCTAGATGGGGGAAATTGAACTATTTTAAAGCTAATTTATTGCAATTCTATATATTTTGACATGGCTTAGGTTTTTGACTAAGGTGGACAATTAAAAAAGTATAAGCATTCAGGATGCTTTGAACATTAAATGAACACCCAAAATTGGACGACTTTGTTACTTTGTGGAGATGAAATGTAAACCATGCTACTATTTTTGTAAACATGTTTTTTCGGTGGTTTGATACTTTCTTGAGACAGTAATGACATGAGATAGGGAGACAGGCACATGCTAGAAACAGTGGGAAGGTTGGAAGCAGGGATTTATCCCTGTTCTCAGGTGGAAAGGTGTATGCGGCACGTGCCAGGGAGTGTTACCACCACACCAAGGTGCTGCACAGGAAATATTAATAGTTAATGGCAGAGGGTAACCAAATAATAGATTGCAGTCTCCTTGTCCATAGATTGCTTTCAAGGTAAACACAAACATTTTGTATTTTGTCATTTGGATAAACTATCTCTTTAAAATAGGTCTGGAAGAAATCCTGCTTGCTCTCCAGGAGGGTTGGCCACCCCTGATCCATGTTTCCCAAGTGCTGGGTGTTTGAAAATGTTGTTGTTATGAGACTACATTTATCAAAATCACCAAACCTTCAAGAAAAATCTAAAATTGTCAAAAATTATATTTCAGGCCTGGAGCATGTACTATCCAATGCTTATTTGTATGACTTATTAAAAACTGTCTGTGAATGGCTGCAAAAAAAATGCATAGCCTCATAGGCATATCATATTTTTAAATATGTGATTACACTGGCAAAATTGGAAAGAAGTGGAATAATAAAATAAGTGTGAGGAATAATGGTAATGTCTTGCTGACAAGTACACTAATTACCTTATATTTTAGCCTATTGTGAAGAATGAGAGAGTGTTCCAATGATCAGGTAAATAAAGTAAATAGATAATAAAATCTCCTGAAAACAAGATTACATAAGTCTGCCCCTACACCCTAACCAAATAACTGTTCTATTTATTGTCCCCCCTCTAGAATCAAACTTACACTTTTGGATTCAGTCTGTTTGACAAAATGATTTTCATAGTTACAAATCAGTTCACTCTACCAAAGTTCCCTGATAAAACATACTGTAGGTCTGCTGCCTTTTCGTTGTCACAGCCTAAATGTCAATCCCCAAACAAGGGGACTAATGCAAGTGTGGATTACAATGACTTTAGTACATGCTGTCAAAAGGCTGCGTTCTGCAATAGGGACGGGAGTAACAGCAACCTATGTGGTATCCCAGGAGGTCTACCCCGGGGGATGGTAATAGAGGGGAGGTACGTGAGGCGACGTTGGCTCCCTCTGCTGGGAATACGGGAGCTGGGCACCCCGACACAGACCGCTCTAAGTGGAGGTAATTAGAGGAAAGTGCCAACCAGCCGTGGAGGCCAAATAAAAGGAACACGGTGGCACACTGCGAGAGAGAACAGGGAGAGACCGACACCAAGCCACAGTAGAGAAGAAGGACCAAGCCAAACCTAAGTGATTTTCTTTATGTTTATTTTCTGTCTTAATAAAGTTGTTTTTGCGGACTAAAACCTCCCTTTCTCTGTGTCAATTTCTGCACGCTCAACCCAACACCCCACGGTTTACCACACCTAATTTTCTTGACAACATTGTTCATAAAACAGCGCTACCGCGCTACTCTTTTTACAATTTTATACACTCTCAGCAGAGAAGGTTCTCTCTCTCCATTCACCACTGCAATCTTGAGGGGCGTTTCTTTAAAACATGCATCCAATCCCCTTGATCCCTTACATAACTAGACCAATACACACAAATCTAGTAAAGGAAAGGAATGGAATTAAGAATATAAAAATATATGGACAAGCAATGTCAGAGCGGCATTAAAATAAGATACAGTAGAATAGTATAGGATACTGTATATACATATGAGATGGGTAATGCAAGATATGTAGACATTATTAAAGTGACTAGTATTCCATTTATTAAAGTGACAAGTGATTTCAAGTGTATGTATATAGGCAGCAGCTTCTATGTGCTAGTGATGGCTATTTAACAGTCTGATGGCCTTGAGATAGAAGCTGTTTTTCAGTCTCTCGGTCCCAGCTATGATGCACCTGTACTGACCTCGCCTTCTGGATGATAACGGGTTGAACAGGCAGTGGCTCGGGTGGTTGTTGTCCTTGATGATCTTTTTGGCCTTCCTGTGACGTCAGTTGCTGTAGATGTCCTGGAGGGCAGGTAGTTTGCCCCCGGTGATGCGTTGTGCAGAACGAACCACCCTCTGGAGAGCCTTGCGGTTGTGGGCGGTGCAGTTGCCGTACCAGGTGATACAGTCCGACATGATGCTCTCGATTGTGCATCTGTAAAAGTTTGTGAGGATTTTAGGTCATAAGCCACATTTCTTCAGCCTCCTGAGGTTGAACAGGCGCTATTGCACCTTCTTCACCACACTGTCTCTGTGAGTGGACCATTTCTGTTTGTCAGTGACGTGTACGCCGAGGAACTTGAAGCTTTCCACCTTCTCCACTGCAGTCCCGTCAATGTGGATAAGGGGGTGCTCCCTCTGCTGTTTCCTGAAGTCCACGATCATCTCCTTTGTTTTGTTGACGTTAAGTGAGAGGTTATTTTCCTGGCACCACATTCCCAGAGCCCTCACCTCCTCCCTGTAGGCTGTCTCATCATTGTTGGTAATCAAGCCTACTACTGTTGTGTCATCCGCAAACTTGATGATTGAGTTGGAGGTGTGCTTGGCCATGCATGGGTGAACACGGAGTACAGGAGGGGGCTGAGCACGCACCCTTGTGGGGCCCCAGTGTTGAGGGTCAGTTGTTTCCTACCTTCACCACTTGCGGGCGGCCCGTCAGGAAGTCCAGGACACAGCTGCACAGGGCGGGGTTCAGTACCAGGGCCTCAAGCTTAATGATGAGCTTGGAGGGTACTATGGTGTAAAATGCTGAGCTATAGTCAATGAACTGCATTCTTCCATATGTATTCCTCTTGTCTAGATGGGGTAGGGCAGTGTGCAGTGTAATGGCGATTGCATCGTCTGTGGATCTATTGGGGTGGTAAGCAAATTGAAGTGGGTCTAGGGCAGGTCTGGGCAATTATTTTCTATGGAGGGCCACATTATAATATATTTTTGCCATTGTGGGCCAGAATCCTATTACAGGATTATACATCATGTGTATGACTGTGTTGAAAGATATATCTACTGTCAATCACGTCCAGATATGCTACTTATTTTACTTTTTTAACATGCACAGAAATAAACCACATACATGTTCTCCTTTTGGTAGGTATTTTCATTATTAAACATGCAATGAACTACACAGAGGGAAAAGTACACTGTGCATTCAGCACTACGGACAGAACTCTTGTTAACGTGTATGCACAAAAACACAAGAAAGAGAGAGAGCTCAACATTACATTTAGCACATCAACCCCCCCCCCCCCAAAAAAATGTAATCAGTTGAGATATAGCAAGAGATCAGTAATTTACTCACTGATCTTCTAAAGAAGCTACCCCTTTCCATTTGTTTCTGTGCCCACAAATGTTTAATAAAGTAACCAGCTATACTGGTAAAGTAACCAGCTATACTGGTAAAGTAACCAGCTAGCTAGCATGACTGAACAAAGTGTAAACAAAGGCCTGCAAGTGGATTTGGAATGACCCGCAACATGGTTTATGAACAGGGCCTAAAAACTAAGTTTTTGGTCCACCAGCCACTGTGGCAGGTGAATAAAATCTACCAAACACTCAGAATCCTTACCAGCCATAATAAAGTTCTTGGTTGTTTTTTCAGGTTTTGGATTCCACCACATTTTTTTCAGGTTTCCCCTTTAAAAATCACACTTTTAATAGAAAAACTACTAAACTGGATGTTCTAAGTCAACAAAAATGCTTAAACCACATCAGGAATTCCTTTTGAGATCTGGGGAAGAAAAACAAGTTGCCCTTTAAGTTAATTTGTCTGGCAATGTTTATGTAGGATACTGCATGCACAATAGCAGAGTTTGCTAAACAAAAGACCACCTGATTGATAAAAAATATGATATGATACCATTCTGCCAGGTAAGCCTACTTTGCAGTTAACATTTAATTTGGACAGTTTTATGGGAAATAAATGTTTTGGCATCGCTAATTGGCTAAACAAAGTGGAAGACTGAGGCATTCCCATGCCTTTACGTCTTCAGAAAGTTGCAAGAAACACAAATCACTGATGCATTCGTTAATATTCTTTACATGTAGCTAAGCTTTGGATTGAATAAATCTGCGCTTGCATCTGCCAACTGTAACGTTTGGTGGAGGTCTGGGGCTGTTTGTCATGGTTCGGTCTAGGCCCCTTAGTTCCAGTGAAGGGAAATCTTAACGCTATAGCATACAATGACAATTTACACTATTCTGTTCTGGCAACATTTCGGGGAAGGCCCTTTCCTGTTTCAGCATGATAATGCCTGTGCACAAAGCAAGGTCCATACAGAAATAATTTGTGGAGATTGGTGTGGAAGAACTTGACAAGCCTGGCCAGTGCCCTGACCTCAACCCCACTGAAAATCTTTGGGATGAATTGGAACACTGACTGCAAGCCAGGCCTAATCGCCCAACCTCACTAATGCTCTTGTGGCTGAATGGAAGTATGTCACCACAGCAACGTTTCAACATCTAGTGGAAAGCCTTCCCAGAAGAGTGGAGGCTGTTATAGCAGCAAAGGGGGAACCAACTCCATATGATTTTGGAATGTTTGATGAGTAGGTGTCCACATACATTTGGTTATGTAGTGTATCTAGGGGCATATACGACCAAAATGGTCGCACTTTAGAGCCCTGGTTGAGTATTATACAATTAACTGCCTTTGAACGTGACATACCTGGAGGTAACCACCCTGTCACCGTCACAGCATAGACACCTGGCTTGAAGTTACCTGAACAAGAAAAAGTGAAAACTAACATAATAGCACTACAACAGAATGAAATGAAACTTCAAGGTGACGTTTGAAAGAAAGTCATAGTCCAACAGGATAAACCGTGACAACAAACGTACTGATTCTCTGCCATTTGGCCACCCAGCTGTCCTCTGGACTCATCTGGGCTATCACCTTGGGGCTACGGCTTTACAGTTTGTGAGGGTGAGAATCTGAAGCGCATAGTAAGTAACATATGTAACCGTGTGGCCCCGGTCTTCCCCGAAGGATATATGGACATGGCTGTGGATGTCGCTCATCGTTTTGGGAAGAAGCAAGATGCCATCGGCAGCCGCTCGATCATCATCCAGTTCACTTTCCGCACAGTGAGCAATGCAGTTGGGAAGAAAGCAAATGAAAGCGCCTTTCTGAAAGAGAGAACATTTAGATTCAGTGAGGACCTGACTGCAGCAGACAAGGCTGCAAAGACAAAGTTGTGGCCTCTCGTCCAACAGGCCCGAAATCAAGGAAAGAGTACTACAGGGGAATCAGTCTTTTTCGCTGACTGAAAATACATTTGACCGGGGTGATTTGCTCCGTGGGTAGGCTTACAAGGTAGCCCCTTCCCCACAACAAACTGAGTGTTCTAGTTTTGAATTGTGGTGTTATGGTTTACAAGTTAAAACTTCTGTTAATACATTTATGAAGCACCTTTTTATAGAGACGGTAGAGTTGAGATTGCATAGGATTTTCCTTTCTATTTTGTATATGGAAAGCTTTTGTTTTGTTTTGAAAGGACTGCAACGCAGATCTTGTATTCGTTTAATAAATACATTCATGCAAGGACTATCTTTTTTATTTTATCTGTGGGGCAGTGACATTTTCTTGGCCCACGGGATTAATCATCAGCTGGGGTTGCAATCTTAACACACAATTTCAAAGGGAAAGATTTGTTTACTCAAATGAGCTAGTAGCGGTCATCAACCACATGGACAGATTATTTGTGTTGTGTACTGTATATGGTGTCACGAACAAGCTCGAATCCCGTAACAAAAAGGGAGACAACGTGGAGATGAGGAATAACAAAAATATATTCAATAACTGAAGTAACCTATATACAGTAAACAATGGTGTATGTAGTCAGTAGTGCAAGTGAGTGGTTGCATGCATACAGTTGAAGTCGGAAGTGTACATAGACTTAGGTTGGAGTCATTAAAACTTGTTTTTCAACCACTCCACAAATTTCTTGTTAACAAACTATACTTTTGGCAAGTCGGTTAAAACATCTACTTTGTGCATGACACAAGTCATTTTTCCAATAATTATTTACAGACAGATTATTTCACTTATTATTCAGTGTATCACAACTCCAGTGGGTCATAAATTTACATACACTAAGCTGACTGTGCCTTTAAATAGCTTGGAAAATTCCAGAAAATAATGTCATGGCTTTAGAACCTTCTGATAGGTTAATTGCCATCATTTGAGTGAATTGGAGGTGTACCTGTGGATGTATTTCAAGGCCTACCTTCAATCTCAGTGCCTCTTTGCTTGACATCATGGGAGAAATCAAAAGAAATCAGCCAAGACCTCAGAAACAAAATTGTAGATCTCCACAAGTCTGGTTCATCCTTGGGATCAATTTCCAAATGCCTGAAGGTACCACGTTCATCTGTACAAACAATAGTAAGCAAGTATAAACACCATGGGACCACGCAGCCGTCATACCGCTCAGGAAGGAGACGCGTTCTGTCTCCTAGAGATGAATGTACTTTGGTGCGAAAAGTGCAAATCAATCCCAGAACAACAGCAAAGGACCTTGTGAACATGCTGGAGGGAACAGGTACAAAAGTATCTATATCCACAGTAAAACGAGTCCTATATCGACATAACCTGAAAGGCCGCTCAGCAAGGAAAAATACACTGCTCCAAAACCGCCATAAAAAAGCCAGACTACGGTTTGCAACTGCACATGGGGGCAAAGATTGCACTTTTGGAGAAATGTCCTCTGGTCTGATGAAACAAAAATAGAACTGTTTGGCCATAATGACCATCATTGTGTTTGGAGGAAAAAGGGGGAGGCTTGCAAGCGAGAAGAACACCATCCCAACCGTGAAGCACGGGGGTGCTTTGCTGCAGGGGGGACTGGTGCACTTCACAAAATAGATGGCTTCATGAGGAAAGAAAATGATGTGGATATATTGAAGCAACATCTCAAGACATCAGTCAGGAAGTTAAAGCTTGGTCGCAAATGGGTCTTCCAAATGGACAATGACCTTGTGGGAAGCTTGTGGAAGGCTACCTCAAAAGTTTGACCCAAGTTAAACAATTTTAAGGCAATGCTACCAAATACTAATTGAGTGTATGTAAACTTCTGACCGACTGAGTGTATGTAAACTTCTGACCCACTGGGAATGTGATGAAAGAAATAGAAGCTGAAATAAATAATTCTCGCCACTATTAATCTGACATTTCACATTCTTAAAATAAAGTGGTGATCCTAACTGACCTAAGACAGGAACATTTTTACTAGGATTAAATGTCAGGAATTGTGAAAAACTGAGTTTAATTGTATTTGACCAAGGTGTATGTAAACTTCCGACTTGAGGGGAATGAGGGGTGTTGAAAGGTGCCAAAGCAAACAAACAAAACAGCCACAACCAAAATCAAACAGTGTGACTGCATGGAGAGAGTCTCCTCAATGAATGGGGAAGAGGTGTATTTATCCCGGGACACACCCGGGCCCAGGTGTGTCCCATTTCGCTGACGACCCTCCCTGCTCCGCCCACCAACATCCTAATAAGGAAAACAAGAGCGAAGAGAAAACAATTCAGCAGACAGAGTGGGAGGGTCGTCACAATGGATACTGCAGGTATAGGGCACCCCTCGGCAGGAAAAACAAAACTTGACAATCATTTTGACTGTATGTTTGTTTATGTGTAACTGTGTTGTTTTTTTGTCGCACTGCTTTGCTTTATCTTGGCCAGGTCGCAGTTGTAAATGAGAACTTGTTCGCAACTGGGCTACCTGGTTAAATAAAAGTGAAATTAAAAAAATATATATATATTAAATTGTGCCAGGTGTGACATCCCTCCTAAATAGCTCTGGCTAATGTTCCAATCGACCCAGTAAGGCAAGCAGGTATGTAACTGTTATGAAAGTTGTATTGTCAATTTGTTTTGTTATTTAAACACCACTTTAAACGTGTACATGACACTGCAACAACATTTTTGCATGGGGACAATAAAGTCAGTAAAGTAAAGTATGTTCTAGTCCTCCAAATGATTTACTTATAAAGGAAATTGTGGAAATTCTTAAAAGGCTTCTGAGAAAGTATCCATCCAGTCAGATTATAGTTGGTGGGGATTTTAATATAGCTTATTATAATGAGACTGATAGATTGCCCCATAGGCCTAACATTGGTGTGAACAAATTGGTGAATATCTGCCAAAGCTTGGACTTAATTGACATATGGGGAGTTAAAAACCCTGGAGAGAAACAGCACACTTAGAGATCGTTCACTACAATTAAGAATTGACTTGTGGGTGATAACCTTAAGTTTTGAGGCCAACACTAGAGGTAGAAAATAGTGCCTGCAGTCCTGACGGATCATAAAGTCATTTGGCTGACTGTAAGAATGTGCAGTAATGATGATAAGAAATACTCTGGTGGTTATTGGAAATTAAATAACTCATTGTTATTTCATGATTATTTAAAAAACATGATTAAGAATCAAATTTCTGTTTACTGGAATATAGCTACCTCTAAGCAGAATATGGGAAATATTGGGAACTGCTGAAATGTAAAATCCTCTCCGCCTGTATTACTTATGGCAAACGGCTTGCTTTAAGAAAGAGATGTGAGGTAGTTGTGCTCTCTAACAAAATTGCTGACATCACAGAGATTGAGCATCTTGATCTTAATGAGAAAGCTAGAGGAGCTTTCATAAGATCCAGAAAAACAATGGCTTGAAAAGGGCGAAAAGAACAGTAGATACTTTTATAATTTGGAAAAGAGGAGAGGGGAAATCAACACACTTTGAAAACTTAAGATTAATGGGGTAACCTCTAAGGATAGAGAGTTGTTATCAGACTTTACCACTAAGTTTTATGAGAATCTTTAGTCCTTAGATAACAGATTGAGTGACTCTAAGAATCTCCTTGATTTTATAGAGAATTGTGGTATCCTGGGAGGTCTATCCCGGGGATTGGTGATAGAGGGGAGGTACGTGCCGCGACGTTGGCTCCCTCTGCTGGGAGTACTCGGGCTGGGCACCCCGTCGCTGATGGCCCAAGTAGAGATAATTAGGGGAGAGTGCCAACCAGCCGTGCAGGCCACATAAAGGGAGCACTGTGGCACACTGTAAGGGAAGACAGAGAGACAGACACGGAGAATAATCTGAGAAGAAGGACCGAGCCAAACCTAAGTTATTTTGTTATGTTTATTTTGTTGCCTAGTAAAGTCATGTTTTCTGACTACAACATCCCTGTCTCTGTGTTAATCTGTCCCTGTCTCTGTGTTAATGCACGCTCAACCCAACACCCCACGGTTTACCACATATGCTGGAGAATATGGGCACTTCAGTAGCTTTGGGTGCCGTGGGGTCGAGAGTACGGAGATTACCATGGAGGAACTGGTGGCTCAGTTTATCCACATCCAGCAGAAGCAAAAGCCTCTCCAGGAGCAAGCGCTAGACGAGCAGTGCTAACAAAACCTCATACTGGTAGCGGAAGTAGCCCAGTTGAAGGGTGGGATGGCTCAGGAGTCTAGCCCGAATCAGTTCCTGGTCAAGTTAATGGAGGAAGATGACGTGGCGATGTATTTGTGCACCTTCAAGAGGACTGCGCAGAGGGAAGGATGGCCCAAGCCCAAGTGGGCCAGCCTTTTGGCACCCTATCTCTCTGGGAAGGCCCAGATGTCCCACTTCGACTTAAACGCCGACCAGGCAGTGAATTATGAGGGACTCAAACGTGAGATCCTGAGCCGTTATGGATACAGCCTCGCACGCTGTGCACAACTGGTCCACCATCTCCCCCCACGCTCAGATGAACGATCTGATGCGCCTGACCAAGGGCTGGCTACTGACTGACGTACCGTCCCTCCCGATAATCAATAAGGTCATCCTGGATTGGTACATTCGGGCCCTCCCATGCGAGATGAGGAAGCATGCAGAACCCCCAGAGCCTGGAGGAATTGCTGACCGTGGTGTAAACCCACCAGAACACCCAGGACCTGCTGAAAGGGGCCTGGGCGAAGAGAGTGGACACGGGGAGGGGGAAGAAAAGCACAGAGAGAGGTGAGGGGCTGAAGGGGGCCTGGACGGAACCAGCTGAGGCCGTGAAACGGGAGGGCAACCCAAACCAATGACGACGTCCACTGCTGGACCTAGATCAGAGGCACTGCTATGAGTGTGGCGAGCCGGGACACCTGGTGTGGAGCTGCCCCAGCTGGGAGGAGTCCATGCCCTCCGCATCCCCCAGCTCCGGGGTAACCCCGATGGCGAGTTATGTCGCTTCCTGTTGGAAGCTCACTGAGACGGCCCCTCCGAAGGTTCCAGTACAAATAGACGGCATCGACACCAGCGCTCTGCTGGACTCTGGCAGCATGGTGACCCTGGCCCAACCACAGTGGCTCACACAAGAGGGGAAAGACGAACCGGGGGACGAGGAGGTGAGTGACACAAAGAGGTACACAACTATGCCAGTGTGGATAACCACCCCAAGAGAGATGCCAGATGCATGTGGGGGGAGCTGATCCTAACCTGCCCGTACCCATTCTCCTCAGTAGAGATTGCCCTCTCTTCCAGGCACTGTGGAGGAGGGACCTGGGGAGGTGCGCGGGGTAGGAAGGAGAGGAAAAAGGAAGGTTGCCTGCACAACCCACACCCCACAGCTAGAGGTGTCCTCTGGGCCCGAGTCAGACCAGGAGGAGGGAGAGTGGGTGGCGATGGATCTGATGGGTCCGTTGGTGAAGACCATGAGGGGACACCAATACATCCTGGTAATCGTGGATTATGCCACCCGGTATCCGGAGGCGAACCCGTTGCGCATGGCTGCAGCAAAAGGTATCCCACGGGAGCTCTTCAATTTATTCAGCTGGGTGGGTATTCTGCAGGAAATCCTGATGGACCAGGGAGCTGCATTCATGTCTCGTGTAATGAAAGATGTCTGCAATCTGTTACGAATCAAACAGGTGAGGACCAGTGTGTACCATCCACAAACAGACGGTCTAGTCTAATACTTCAATAAGACCCCAAAGCAGATGTTGAAGAAGGCCATCGAGAGAGACGGGAGGAACTGCTAACCCAGAGGAAAAAGAAACGCACACCTATTTAGGTGAGGTGCTGGCTAGTGGAGTGAAAAACTAAGAGCTCAGATGCAAAAATGTAATGTCCAACGTTTCGACAGGCAAGCTGTCTTCATCAGGGTATAATCACAAACACTGCAGGGTGACTCATTTATATAGTGTCAAAAGACACACACACAGGTGTCTGTAATCATGGCCAAGTATGGCCTAATATCATTGGTTAATTCTCAAATATTAAAATGACATACAAAGAACAACATACAAAAAACTAATGGATAGCATACGATCATAGATTAAATTTAGACTACATAAGCCTACAAACAATTACAATGGCAAAGTCACAATAATGGCTACTGGACTGGACCTGACGAAGGGGTACTGGCAGGTGCCGCTGGCAGCGGCCTCCCGGGTGAAGACAGCCTTCTCCACCCCGGGGGACTATACCACTACCGGGTTCTTCCTTTTGGGCTCCACGGGGGCCCCAGCGACCTTTCAGCGATTCATAGACCACGTCCTGTACCCGCACTGTGAGTACGGTGCTGCTTATTTGGATGTAATAATCGTGCAATGACATCTTGGAGTCCCATCTCTGTAGGTGACAGGTGGCGAGGAATGTGCTAAGGGGTCTTTTATTTTCAATGACAGCCAAGGAACAGTGCAATCTGTTAGGAATGCCTCCGGTCACAATGCCTCCGGTCACAACTTGCAGACTTGTTTACGTGCTGCTGTGCGTTTTGTTGCCGATCTTACTTTGCTACCTGACTACTTCACGGTTTTTACTTTTTCATTACCGTATATTTTTAGTTTTTCCCTCACTCAACTTTTTCACCCCGGAGGTTTTATCTGGACATGGTTCGTCAGGACTTCAAACAGCCGAAGCTAAGTAACATTAACATGATGCCTTCTAATTGCAGTCGTTGTACTCATACTATACAGGAGAACGATCGCCTTATGGCGAGGATAGCTGTGCTGCAAGCCCAGCTTCAGACGCAATCGTTAGGCAAGGGTAATTTCAGTGTAGGAAAGGATGAAACAGCGTCTGTGCCACCAGTAAGTACAGATAGTAACGTTAGTATAAACCCCCTCGCACGGTCCCCGCAGCCGGACAACTTTCTCATGGCTTTTGGAGGGAAACGCTGTAGGAATGCTCAACCGGTGTCGCTTATTCAGCCGACAGAAACTTTCAACCGGTTCTCCCCATTAAGCGAGTCGGAGTCGGAGGCCGAGACTTCTCTGGTCTCTGCTCCTCCCGTTGTGGGGTCTGAGACGCCGAAGCCTCTCACCATTAGCTCTGACAAATTGAAAACCCTAGTCATTGGCGACTCCATTACCCGCAGTATTAGACTAAAAACGAATCATCCAGCAATCATACACTGATGTTAAGGCTAATCTAAAGACGGTGCTGGCTAAAGCTAAAACTGGCGAGTGTAGAGAGTATAGAGATATTGTTATCCACGTCGGCACCAACGATGTTAGGATGAAACAGTCAGAGGTCAGAGGTGATGAGCTCTACAGCAGTCTCACAACTCAATCGCTGGTTGAAAACTGTTTTCTGCCCCTCCCAAAATATAGAATTTGTAGATAATTGGCCCTCTTTCTGGGACTCACCCACAAACAGGACCAAGCCTGGCCTGTTGAGGAGTGACGGGTTCCATCCTAGCTGGAGGGGTGCTCTCATCTTATCTACGAACATAGACAGGGCTCTAACTCCTCTAGCTCCACAATGAAATAGGGTGCAGGCCAGGCAGCAGGCTGTTAGCCAGCCTGCCAACTTAGTGGAGTCTGCCACTAGCACAGTCAGTGTAGTCAGCTCAGCTATCCCCATTGAGACCGTGTCTGTGCCTCGATCTAGGTTGGGCAAAATTAAAGATGGCGGTGTTCGCTTTAGCAATCTCACTAGTATAAAGACCTCCCCCATTCCTGCCATTATTGAAAGAGATTGTGACACCTCACATCTCAAAATAGGACTACTTAATGTTAGATCCCTCACTTCAAAGGCAGTTATAGTCAATTAACTAATCACTGATCATAATCTTGATGTGATTGGCCTGACTGAAACATGGCTCAAGCCTGATGAATTTACTGTGTTAAATGAGGCCTCACCCCCTGGTTACACTAGTGACCATATCCCCCGTGCATCCCGCAAAGGCGGAGGTGTTGCTAACATTTATGATAGCAAATTTAAATTTACCCCCCAAAAAACAACGACGTTTTCGTCTTTTGAGCTTCTACTCATGAAATCTATGCAGCCTACTCAATCACTTTTTATAGCTACTGTTTACAGGCCTCCTGGGCCATATGCAGCGTTCCTCACTGAGTTCCCTGAATTCCTATCGGACCTTGTAGTCATCGCAGATAAGATTCAAATTTTTGGTGACTTTAATATTCACATGGAAAAGTCCACAGACCCACTCCAAAAGGCTTTCGGAGCCATCATCGACTCAGTGGGTTTTGTCCAACATGTCTCTGGACATACTCAATGCCACAGTCATACTCTGGACCTAGTTTTGTCCCATGGAATAAATGTTGTGGATCTTAATGTTTTTCCTCATAATCCTGGATTATCGGACCACCATTTTATTACGTTCGCAATCGCAACAAATAATCTGCTCAGACCCCAACCAAGAAGCATTAAAAGTCATGTTATAAATTCTCAGACAACCCAAAGATTCCTTGATGCCCTTCCAGACTCCCTCTGCCTACCCAAGGACGTCAGAGGACAAAAATCAGTTAACCACCTAACCGAGGAACTCAATTTAACCTTGCGCAATACCCTAGATGCAGTTGCACCCCTAAAAATTAAAAACAATTGTCATAAGAAACTAGCTCCCTGGTATACAGAAAATACACGAGCTCTGAAGCAAGCTTCCAGAAAATTGGAACGGAAATGGCGCCACACCAAACTGGAAGTCTTCCGACTAGCTTGGAAAGACAGTACCGTGCAGTATCGAAGAGCCCTCACTGCTGCTCGATCATCCTATTTTTCCTACTTAATTGAGGAAAATAAGAACAATCCGAAATTTATTTTTGATACTGTCGCAAAGTTAACTAAAAAGCAGCATTCCCCAGGAGAGGATGGCTCTCACTTCAGCAGTGATGAATTCATTAACTTCTTTGAGGAAAAGATCATGATCATTAGAAAGCAAATTACGGACTCCTCTTTAAATCTGCGTATTCCTCCAAAGCTCCGTTGTCCTGAGTCTGCACAACCCTGCCAGGACCTAGGATCAAGGGAGACACTAAAGTGTTTTAGTACTATATCTCTTGACACAATGATGAAAATAATCATGGCCTCTAAACCTTCAAGCTGCATACTGGACCCTATTCCAACTAAACTACTGAAAGAGCTGCTTTCTGTGCTTGGCCCTCCTATGTTGAGCATAATAAACGGCTCTCTATCCAAACTGTGTACCAAACTCACTAAAAGTGGCAGTAATAAAGCCTCTCTTGAAAAGCCAAATCTTGACCCAGAAATTTTAAAAAACTATCGGCCTATATCGAATCTTCCATTCCTCTCAAAAATTTTAGAAAAAGCTGTTGCGCAGCAACTCACTGCCTTCCTGAAGACAAACAATGTACACGAAACATCACAGTCTGGTTTTAAACCCCATCATAGCACTGAGACTGCACTTGTGAAGGTGGTAAATTACCTTTTAATGATGTCAGACCGAGGTTCTGCGTCTGTCCTCGTGCTCCTAGATCTTAGTGCTGCTTTTGATACCATCGATCACCACATTCTTTTGGAGAGATTGGAAACCCAAATTGGTCTACATGGACAAGTTCTGGCCTGGTTTAGGTCTTATCTGTCGGAAAGATATCAGTTTGTCTCTGTGAATGGTTTATCCTCTGACAAATCAACTGTAAATTTCGGTGTTCCTCAAGGTTCCGTTTTAGGACCACTATTGTTTTCACTATATATTTTACCTCTTGGGGATGTCATTCGAAAACATAATGTTAAATTTCACTGCTATGCGGATGACACACAGCTGTACATTTCAATGAAACATGGTGAAGCCCCAAAATTGCCCTCGCTAAAAGCCTGTGTCTCAGACATAAGGAAGTGGATGGCTGTAAACTTTCTACTCTTAAACTCAGACAAAACAGAGATGCTTGTTCTAGGTCCCAATTAATCTGGATGGTTGTACAGTCGTCTCAAATAAAACTGTGAAGGACCTCGGCGTTACTCTGGACCCTGATCTCTCTTTTGAAGAACATATCAAGACTGTTTCAAGGACAGCTTTTTTCCATCTACGTAACATTGCAAAAATCAGAAACTTTCTGTCCATAAATGACGCAGAAAAATTAATCCATGCCTTTGTTACTTCTAGGTTGGACTACTGCAATGCTCTACTTTCCGGCTACCCGGATAAAGCACTAAATAAACTTCAGTTAGTGCTAAATACTGCTAGAATCCTGACTAGAACCAAAAAAATGGATCATATTACTCCAGTGCTAGCCTCCCTACACTGGCTTCCTGTTAAGGCAAGGGCTGATTTCAAGGTTTTACTGCTAACCTACAAAGCATTACATGGGCTTGCTCCTACCTATCTTTCCGATTTGGTCCTGCCGTACATACCTACACGTACGCTACGGTCACAAGACGCGGGCCTCCTAATTGTTCCTAGAATTTCTAAGCAAACAGCTGGAGGCAGGGCTTTCTCCTATAGAGCTCAATTTTTATGGAATAGTCTGCCTACCCATGTGAGAGACGCAGACTCAGTCTCAAACTTTAAGTCTTTACTGAAGACATATCTCTTCAGTAGGTCCTATGATTAAGTGTAGTCTGGCCCAGGGGTGTGAAGGTGAATGGAAAGGCTGGAGCAACGAACCGCCCTTGCTGTCTCTGCCTGGCCGGTTTCCCCTCTTTCCACTGGGATTCTCTGCCTCTACCCCTATTACGGGGGCTGAGTCACTGGCTTACTGGTGTTCTTCCATGCCGTCCCTGGGAGGGGTGCGTCACTGACGTGGTCTTCCTGTCTGGGTTGGCGCCCCCCCTTGGGCTGTGCCGTGGCGGAGATCTTTGTGGGCTATACTCGGCCTTGTCCCGGGATGGTATGTTGGTGGTTGGAGATATCCCTCAAGTGGTGTGGAGGCTGTGCTTTGGCAAAGTGGGTGGGGTTATATCCTACCTGTTTGGCCCTGTCCGGGGGTTTCATCAGATGGGGCCACAGTGTCTCCTGACCCCTCCTGTCTCAGCCTCCAGTATTTATGCTGCAGTAGTTTATGTGTCGGGGGGCTAGGGTCAGTCTGTCACATCTGGAGTATTTCTCTTGTCTTTTCCGGTGTCCTGTGTGAATTTAAATATGCTCTCTCTAATTCTCTCTTTCTCTTTCTTTCTTTCTCTCTCTCGGAGGACCTGAGCCCTAGCCCCATGCCTCAGGACTACCTGGCTTGATAACTCCTTGCTGTCCCCAGTTCACCTGGCCGTGCTGCTGCTCCAGTTCCAACTGTTCTGCCTGCAGCTATGGAACCCTGACCTGTTCACCGGACGTGCTACCTGTCCCAGAACTGCTGGAACCCTGACCTATTCACCGGACGTGCTACCTGTCCCAGACCTGCTGTTTTCAACTCTCTAGAGACAGCAGGAGCGGTAGAGATACTCTCAAAGATCGGCTATGAAAAAGCCAACTGACACTTACTCTTGTGTTACTGACTTGTTGCACCCTCGACAACTACTATGATTATTAGACAATGCTGGTCATTTATGAACATTTGAACATCTAGGCCATGTGCTGTTATAATCTCCACCCGGCACAGCCAGAAGAGGACTGGCCACCCCTGATAGCCTGGTTCCTCTCAAGGTTTCTTCCTAGGTTTTGGCCTTTCTAGGGAGTTTTTCCTAGCCACTGTGCTTCTACACCTGCATTGCTTGCTGTTTGGGGTTTTAGGCTGGGTTTCTGTACAGCACTTTGTGATATCAGCTGATGTAAGAAGGGCTATATAAATACATTTGATTTGATAACAAGGGGGGGAACGCCAGATTTTTACCTTGTCAGGTCGGGGATTTGATCTTGCAACCTTCCGGTAACTAGTACAATGCTCTAACCACTAGGCTACCTGCCGCTATCTCATGCATCCTATCTTTTTTCATCTATTGACATTCCCAAATCCACTTGCTGTATGTTAGGTTATTGTACAACTTCATTTGGAAAAACAAGCCACATAAGATAAAAAGAGACGTTCTCACCAACAGGGTTTGTGATGGTGGTCTAAAAGTCTTAGACTTCACTCTCTTTAATTAGATATCAAAAGTCAACTGGGTTAAAAGGTACTTCAAAAATCCTAATTTTGTTTTTCAGAAGCTCAGAGAGCTTAATTTTTTACTACAATGTCCTTATATATATTATATATTTAACCAGGAAAGTCAGTTAAGAACACATTCTTATTACAATGACAGCCTACTCCGGCCAAACCCGGACGACACTGGGCGCCGCCTTATGGGACTCCCAAACACAGCCAGATGTGATACAGCCTGGATTTGAACCTGGGACTGTAGTGATGCCTCTTGCACTGAGATGCAGTGCATTAGACCGCTGCGCCACTCGGGTAAAGTTCCTGTGATATTAGGGGCTTTTCACAAGCAGACTTTAATGTGCTGGGCTTTGCTGTATAAACACAACTTTTCACCCCATTAATGTTTTATATGGAATAATGGGTCGATATTACATAGAAACAAGATGTTATTTTACCGTAATTGGTCCTCAAAAAACATTGTCCTTGTCAGCCAATTAGTTAGTATTATTGGGAATCTATTTAGAATGAGAGAATTTATGGAAAGATACAACTTTGAGGTTTCAAGCAAGGCATATGACACTGTTATAAAAGCTATACCTAGTGGGATATTTTCTACAGGAATTCTGTTCCTTCTGCTATATTTTGTTGGGCTTCATCGTTTGATGTAAATAGGCATCATGCTTGGCTCAATCCAAACAAATTTATGGTGACCAATAAAGTAAATTCTACCCGTGTAATAGCTTGATTTCTAAATATACAGTGATTTAAGAAAATATTCAGACCTCTTGACTTTTTCCACATTTTGTTACGTTACAGCCTTATTCTAAAATTAAAATACAATTATTTCTTCCCCTCAGAAATCTACACACAATACATTATAATGACAAAGTGAAAACAGGTTTTTAGACATTTTTGCAAATGTATTAAAAATAACAACTGAAATACCTTATTTACGTAAGTATCATAGCACAGGGTCTAAAGACTCAACATTTTGTTCAGGTGCATCCTGTTTCCATTGATCATCCTTGACCACAGTTGACAGTTCATGCCAGAGAAAAAACCAAGCCATGAGGTCGAAGCAATTGTCCGTGGAGCTCCGAGACAAGATTGTGTCGAGCCACAGATCTGGGGAAAGGTACCAAAAAAGTTCTGCGGCAATAAAGGTCCCCAAGAACACAGTGGACTCGGGGGAGGGAGGTGACAAAGAACCTGATGGTCACTCTGACAGAGATCTAGAGTTTCTCTGTGGAGATGGGAGAACCTTCCAGAAGGACAAACATCTCTGCAGCACTCCACCAATCAGGCTTTTGTAGTAGAGTGGCCAGAAGGAAGCCACTCCTCAGTAAAAGGCACATGACAGCCCGCTTGGAGTTTGCCAAAAGGCACCTAAAGAATCTCAGAACATGTGAAACAAGATTCTCTGGTCTGAGGAAACCAAGGCTTGAACACTTTGGCCTGAATGCCAAGCGTCATGTCTGGAGGAAACCTGGCACCATCCCTACGGTGAAGCATGGTGGTGGCAGCATCATTCTGAGGGGATATTTTTCAGTGGCAGGGACTGGGAGACTAGTCAGGATTGAGGCAAAGATCAATGGAGCAAAGTACAGAGCAATCCTTGATGAAAACCTGCTCCAGAGCGCTCAGGACCTCAGACTGGGGCAAAGGTTCACCTTCCAACAGGACAACAACCCTAAGCACACAGCAAAGACAATGCAGGAGTGGTTTTGGGACAAGTCTCTGAGAGCCCGGACTTGAACCCGATCAAACATACATTTACATTTACATTTAAGTCATTTAGCAGACGCTCTTATCCAGAGAGACCTAAAATAGCTGTGCAGTGACGCTCCCCATCCAACCTGACAGAGCTTGTGAGGATCTGCAGCGAAGAATGGAAGAAACTCTCCAAATACAGGTGTGCCAAGCTTTTTGCATCATACCCAAAAAGATTTAAGGCTGTAACCGCTTCCAAAGGTGCTTCAACAAAGTACTGAGTAAAGGGTCTGAATTGTTATGCAAATGTGATATTTCAGTTTTTTATTTCTAATACATTTGCAAAAAAATCAAAAAACCTGCTTTTGCTTTGTCATTATGTGTGTAGATCGACATCACACTGCCGGTCAGTGCCTGGTTGGTTCCTCTGGGTATTGAGGCAGCAGGCAGGGCGCTCTGGCGTCACCCCAGGTGAGTCGGCACCATTCTCACCCAGAGCCCTCTGTTGCACATATGTTTGTGTATGTCACTTTTCCTGAGTTTTCTCCGCATTCCCAGCATAAGGCGCTCGTCGATTCAGGCGCGGCTGGGAATTTTATAGATAGATCGTTCGCCCAAAGTTTAGGGATCCCCATTGTTCCCGTGACTGTGCCCTTCCCCGTTCACGCCTTAGATAGTCGACCATTAGGGTCAGGGTTGATTAGGGAGGCCACCGCTCCTCTGGGCAAGGTGACGCAGGGGGATCACAAGGAGAGAATTAGTCTCTTCCTTATTGACTCTCCTTTGTTTCCCGTGGTGCTAGGCCTACCCTGGTTAGCTTGTCATGACCCCACTGTTTCTTGGCCACAGAGGGCTCTCACGGGGTGGTCGCGAGAGTGCTCGGGGAGGTGTTTAGGGGTTTCCTTTGCTACTATGGTGGAAAGTCCAGACCAGGTCTCCACCGTGCGCATTCCCCCTGAATATACCGATTTGGCTCTTGCTTTCTCCAAAAAGAAGGCGACTCAATTACCATCCCATCGACGGGGTGATTGTGTGATAAATCTCCTGGTAGACGCTGCACTTCCCAGGAGTCACATGTATCCCCTCTCACAGGCGGAGATGGAGGCTATGGAAACATATGTCTCCGAATCCCTGCATCAAGGGTACATTCGGTCCTCCACTTCACCCGCCTCCTCGAGTTTCCTTTTTGTGAAGAAGAAGGAGGGAGGTCTGCGCTCGTGTATTGACTATCGGGGTCTGAACCAGATCACTGTGAGGTATAATTACCCGCTACCGCTCATAGCCACAGCGATTGAGTCAATGCATGGGGCGCGCTTCTTCACCAAACTAGATCTCAGGAGCACTTACAACCTGGTGCGTATCCGGGAGGGAGACGAGTGGCAGACAGCTTTCAGTACCACCTCAGGGCACTATGAGTACTTCGTCATGCCATACGGGTTGATGAATGCGCCATCAGTCTTCCAGGCCTTTGTAGACAAGATTTTCAGGGACCTGCACGGACAGGGTGTAGTGGTGTATATCGATGACATTCTGATATACTCCGCTGCACACGCCGAGCATGTGTTCCTGGTGCGCAGGGTGCTTGGTCACCTGTTGGAGCATGACCTGTACGTCAAGGCTGAGAAATGCCTGTTCTTCCAGCAGTCCGTCTCCTTCCTAGGGTACCGCATTTCCACCTCAGGGGTGGAGATGGAGAGTGACCGCATTTCAGCCGTGCGTAATTGGCCGACTCCCACCACAGTAAAGGAGGTGCAGCGGTTCTTAGGGTTTGCCAACTAATACCGGAGGTTTATCTGGGGTTTTGGTCAGGTAGCGGCTCCCATTACCTTACTGCTGAAGGGGGGCCCGGTCGGCTGAGGCGGACAGGGCTTTTGGTCACCTGAGGGCTCTGTTTACCTCGGCTCCCATGCTGGCCAATCCGGATCCCTCTTTGGCGTTCATAGTGGAGGTAGATGTGTCCGAGGCTGGGATAGGAGCTGTGTTCTCTCAGCGCTCGGATACGCCACCGAAGCTCCGCCCCTGTGCCTTCTCGAAGAAGCTCAGCCCGGTGGAGCGAAACTATGATGTGGGGGACCGGGAGCTGTTGGCTGTCGTAAAGGCCTTGAAGGCGTGGAGACATTGGCTTGAGGGGGCTAGACACACTTTCCTCATCTGGACTGACCACCGCAATCTGGAGTACATCCGGGCAGCAAGGAATTGAACCCTCGCTAGGCAAGGTGGGCCATGTTTTCACCCGTTTTGTGTTTACCCTTTCCTACAGACCAGGCTCCCAGAACGTGAAGGCAGATGCATTGTCCCGGCTGTATGACACAGAAGAGCGGCCCTTGGATCCCATTCCCATACTCCCCGCCTCCTGCCTGGTGGCGCCAGTAGTGTGGGAGCTGGATGCGGACATTAAGCAGGCGTTACATGCAGAGCCCGCTCCCGTCCAGTGTCCCGCTGGGCGTCTGTACGTCCCTTCTGCTGTTCGTGACCGGTTGATCTATTCGGCCCACACGTCACCCTCCTCTGGTCATCCTGGGATCGGTCGGACTGTGCGCTGTTTGAGCGGGAGATACTGGTGGCCTACCTTGGCTAAGGACGTGAGGGTTTATGTTTCCTCCTGCTCAGTGTGCACCCAGTGTAAGGCTCCTAGGCACCTGCCCAGAGGGAAGCTACACCCCTTACCCGTTCCACAACGTCTGTGGATTTTCTAACCAATCTCCCCCCTCACAGGGTAACACCGTGATCCTGGTCGTTGTGGAACGGTTCTCGAAGTCCTGTCATCTCCTCCCTCTGCCCGGTCTCCCTACGGCCCTACAGACTGCGGAGGCCTTGTTTACGCACGTCTTCCGGCACTACGGGGTGCCTGAGGATATAGTGTCTGATCGGGGTTCCCAATTCACGTCTCGGGTTTGGAAGGCTTTCATGGAACGTCTGGGGATCTCGATCAGCATTACTTCAGGGTTTCACCCCGAGAGTAATGGGCAGGTGGAGAGAGTAAACCAGGATGTGGGCAGGTTTCTGCGGTCCTATTGCCAGGACCGGTCGGGGGAGTGGGCGGCGTTCGTGTCCTGGGACGAGATGGTACAGAACTCGCGTCGCCACTTCTCCACTAACCTCTCTCCCTTCCAGCGCGTACTGGGGTACCAGCCGGTTCTGGCGCCTTGGCATCAGAGTCAGACCGAGGCTCCTGCAGTGGACGACTGGTTCAGGCGCACGGAGGAGACATGGGAAGCTGTCCGTGTTCACCTTCAGCGGGCCGTGCTGCGCCAAAAAGAGAACGCAGACCGCCACCAGGTCTGGCTCTCGACCCAAAACCTGCACTTCTGCCTGCCCTGCCGGAGGCTAGGTCCACGGTTTGTGGGGTCATTTAAAGTCCTGAGGAGAGGGAACGAGGTTTGTTATAGGTTACAGCTTCCCCGCGATTACCGTATTAACCCCCTCGTTCCATGTGTCTCTCCTCAGGCCGGTGGTGGCTGGCCGGCTCCAGGAGTCTGAGGTGCGGGAGGTTCCTCCGCCCCCTCCTGACATCGAGGGGGCCCCGGCGTACTCCGTTCGTTCCATACTGGATTCGAGACGTCGGGCGAGGGGCCTTCAGTGCCTCGTGGACTGGGAGGGGTATGGTCCAGAGGAGAGATGCTGGGTTCCGGTGGAGCACGTGTTGGATCCTTCAATGCTGCGAGAGTTCCACCATCTCCATCCGGATCGCCTTGCGCCTCGCCCTCCGGATCATCCCCGAGGTCGGTGTCGATGCGCGGGGTACTGTCACTACTTCAGCCGAAGTTGGTCCCTCTCCTTGTTCGGACGGTGTTCGGCGCTCGACGTCACCTACATTCTAGCCATCGCTGATCCATTTTTCATTTTCCATTGGTTTTGTCTTGTCTTACATCACACCTGGTTCCCATCTCATCAATTACATGTTGTGTATTTAAACCCTCTGTTTCCCCTCATGTCCTTGTCGGTGGTTGTTTGTTTGTATGTGTACCCACTTTTATTATTTTGTGTATTTTGGTTTTCTGAGTTTTGGGAGCACTTATTAAACGACTCCGTTTATACCAAGTTCGTTCTCCTGCGCCTGACTTCCCTGCCACCAGCACGCACCCATTACAGGATCCCTGTGGTGTTTAAAGCAGAGCTGCTGTCACCTCAGAAGCAAATGTTCAACACCATCGACTGTTTCAAAATGACCAACTTTACAAGTTTAAACCGCCAGCTGAATCTTTATCGGTTCAGGAAGATGACCCATGGCGCCAGGGGCTCGGGAAAATAATGATTGCTCGACGGACAGGATACAACACCACTTCCACAACCCCAACTTCAAACAAGATCCATCCGAACTGCTGGTGAATCTAAAGAGGCTGACAAGCAAAAACAAGGCGAAGATGGAGGCTGCCCAAGAAGTGAACTGTCGGTCCCCCAAAAGTTTCCGGCGACTCATGGCCAATGGTGAGGAGGAGGTCAAAGTAGAGAAAAGAGCTTCACTCAAATTGTCAATCAAGTCTATACCCTGTATTTAAAACGAAACAAGTAACTACAGTAATTTAATTGCCAATAACTCAAAGAACATTCTTATTTGTGCCATAACTTGTGTGTGATAATTTCTCAGCCTTGCTATAATTTGATGTTTCCACAGGTTACATGTTTGTTCGACAGGTACACCGACTATCTCCTTACCAACAGTACAACCAAAGCAGAATCCAGACCATGAAGGAGTATGATCGGACCCCCATCCCACCCCGCGGCTGTATCATGGGTCATGGGGATGCCCCCTCCCCTACGACCATCTACACAGACAAGGGAATCCCCATATCCGTCATCCACCACTTCCCTTCAGACACTTCCTGCTCTGTGCAGTCCAGTCCGACTACTGCGCACATCCAGCAGGGTTCACAAAGCCTGGCAAACCCTAGGCCCAAGTTCAACAGCTTCATCCCTCACCATGATGGTTTTTATTCGCCTGGTAACTATAATAAACCGTGCCATGGAAGCACCCATTAATTACACACAGAAACACTGCGATTTCCTCACAAACTGCCATAGAAGTTTAATTAACATACTTTTTGATTGTGTTTGTTTTTTCAGCATTGTTGTGCCAGTGCAGCCCCCTAGGTTCAACGGACTCAAACTGCCATAGTGTCCACCAGACAACTCCCTCATACTCTCATTACAGCTACTACCAGGTAGGATGAAATCAAACTGCTAGGCCTACTCATATAGCAGCATGTCTGTGAATCTGCCCAGTTAGATCTAAAATTCATATGCGTGGAAATATGGGGAGCATATAAGTCAAATGCTTGAACATGAAATTGCAGGCCTTTCATGCATTGCTATAAAATTGATATGATTAATCCTGATTTCTAGCCAAACTGTCCTGTGGGGTTTTTGTATCATGGCAATCAAAACCAGGACTGGCAGAGCAGGGAAAACTAGAAGGCCAAGAAGAGTGATGTCAACTTGGACACAGTTTTCCAGATAGTGGACGAACTGCACCACAGTTCCCCCAAAATACGCATGGTCAAAGTGTAAACCCCAGAGCGCCAGCAGCCGGTCCTGGCCACCTCTACATCGTCAGGGCCCCAGCCCACCACCAATATCAACAGCTCCCCTCACACAGTCACCGTCTCTTCCCAGATTGACTCCTCTGTCAACTCCAGCTTCCTGCCTGGCACAATACTGATGGATGCCAGCACAGTGACTCCACGAGGGTCCATCATTATAACAGTCCCGGTGAACATTCCTTCTCAGGGAATTGCCATCATGGTCGGTGGTCATGCAGCGGAGCAGCCAGTCAAGAGGGAGGAGGAACCTTTGCCTGTCGACGCCATTCAGAAAGTTAGCTAGCCTAGCTTAGTAAAAACATGGTAGATAGAGGCTATTATTCATCAAGAAACAAACCAGTGTACCTAAGCTCATTATCGTAAAGTTTAATAATTTGGGGTTTAAAGAATTTAGAATTGTGAGTGTAAAGAGAAAGCAAAGATATTCAGTTCGTATTCCTTGTTAATAAATGTAAAAAAACATGTATCGTATGGATGGTCAGTGATCCTGATGAACTCTGTTTTATAATAAGAGGTTGATCATGCTGTGATTTATCCCAGTGCCCTAAGGAAGCATCCAAGTACATCACCAAGGTGAAGGAGATGGAGGTAAAGGAGATCAAGGGGGTGGATGCAGAGGTCTGCAGTGTTCTACATGACGTTTCAGTGTTCTACATGACAAGTTTCAGCATCCTGGCAGAGGCATCCAGGTTTTTAGTTAAAATGTCCTGGTACTGGGTAAAGTTCATGATACCACCATATTTTACAGTAGGTATGGGGTTCTTTTCTGCATATGCAACTTTCTTTCAATGGTGTTTGTGGCCAAAGAGCTTTATATCCATGTATTCAACAAATGTAAATGCCTGGTGTTTGCTAAACGGCATTGGCACTTGGATTGCAACTAATGCTATGGTTAGATGAAAATGAAAATAAAGCTCTTTGGCCACACGCACCAGTGAAGAGTTTTGCGTCGAAAGAACAATGCATATGCAGAAAATACCTCATCCCTACTGTAAAATATTGTGGTGGATCTTTGATGTTATGGGGTTATTTTGCTTCTACATGTCCTGGGGCCCTTGTTAAGATCAACGGCATCATGAGCTTTACCAAGTACAAGTAGGAAATGTTTGCCAAAAACCTAGTTCCCTCTGCCGGAGGTTGAAACTTGGCCGAAAGTGGATCCTCCAGCAAGACAATAACCCCAATTACACATCAAAATCCACAAAGAAATGGTTAATTGGCCACAAAATCAACAGTTTGCAGTGGCAGTCTCAGTCTCCAGAATTGAACCCCATTTGAAAATCTGTGGTTTGAATTGAAGAGGGCAGTCCATGAGCACAGACAAAGGATATCAAGGGCCTGGAAAGATTCTGTATTGAGGAATGGTTTAAGATCCCTCCCAATGTGTTCTCCAATCTCATAAAACATTTTAGAAAAAGGCTGTGTTGTTATCCTGGCAAGGGGAGTTTTTTTTTAAGAAGTATTTTGTAGTTAAACAATCTCTTTCTCCGAGCAATTCTATTAAGTTAGTGTAATTTTTTTTATTTTTTACATACACTATAGCTCCGTATTTGTATTTATTTTTTACAGTCTTTTTGCTCATATTTATCAAGGGATCCAATCATTTTGATAATCTTCCTGCGGCCATACATACCAAGACTTATTTGTCTTTTTTTGTTTTTAGTTAAAGCACAAGTAACATTAATGTTTATTCCTCATTTGCTTTAGTTTGACACCAAAAAGTAACATTTTTACACAGTTTTGAAATGCAAAAAAGCAACAAATCTATTTTAACCTTGAGTCATTAAAAACCAAAAAAAATCTCTATCGTTATTATGATTAAAATGTGATATAATTAATTGGATATTTGCATTTCATTTATTGCATCATGTAGTTCTTTATATGGGGCCCTCAAAGGTGGATTGTCTACATTCCAGAATCTTCGATCTAAACGAGGTCAAAAAGTGGCGCTTGGCTGTTACCAGGGTTGTCCGCTGGAGGCCGCCCCGTGTCTTCTTTAGTCTGTGGTGCCACTGTGTAGCTCGTGCTCCACCCTCGGTAACAGGCAGTCAGCAGGTAGACGGTCAATGAAAGCCCAGGGGAGGGAGACTACGAGAGGCAGGCTTCGGGACTTCGCTTAATGTAGTGTCTTTTTCCAACTTTTCAATGTTTTTTTATGAAGACCAATAACAGTGTTTTAACGACTTGCGTTCCTTCGATTCTACATTTGTTCTACATTTTCAGTATCTTCAGTAAATTACTGGAGTTTAGCGTATATATATTTTTTCGGCAACCGCGGGAAGTATTTCGTTTCAGAATTGTTATAAATGTCAGACGTGGTACTCGGGAAAAGATACAACTTTTTTGGAAGGTGGCAGGAAGCAAACTGGTTTTAGATGCGTAACAACTTAAGCGGGCGATAGACGTGAATGCGTCGGCTGCAGAAATGACACGTGATTTCTACTGCTAATTAATTAACTAGTTATAACATGCTATGTAAATAATGTCAACGGTTCCATTGGATTAGCTAGTTAAACATGTCAAAAGTCCGGAATGCTCCGTTGTCAACTTTATGGTGGCATTTTTGTCGAGATTTAGTCGCTACAGAGTTTAGGAAAGTTACTATAGCGTTTCCGTCGTTGTTTACTGTATGGTCGACTGTCATCTTGGAATCAGTCTTATCAACATCAATTTGACTTTGTTCATCTCGGTTTCTGAAGTTCAACAAACCTTGCCATTCGTTTGAAACCTATAGGGATACAGTGCGGTGGGGATAGCCTACATTCACACATCTAGCGTAAATAATAGTAGGGGGAATTGCTTTTGAGATACTTGTTGCATCTGGAGTCCGTCAGCGAGATTTTACCAATTTTTTCCTTGCCTTGGAAATGTGACATGGAATACCGGTAAATTGGATACACTTTTTAAACCAGACGTAACTGTAGCATGTTTATAGTGGGTTGGTCACATAATTAATTATCAACATTGTTGCAAAAGATTTTTTGAAATATTGCCAGTGGTTGAAGATTACAAGAGCCGGTGTTTTGGAAGTGTCCGGACTGAACCGACTGACAACTTCAACCTGCACGTTGAAAATGAGGACTGGGCTACTGTTTATCTCGTGTAAGGACTGGAGCTCGTGTTGTATGTGAAGAGTGAAATCATTAACTTTTTAAAACTGGAACAAACTTTTAAAGCGGGGTAAGAATTAATCAGAAATCCACAAGACATGCATCCACAAAGACAACATGGCAGTCAGTGAGCCTTAAAACGTTGGATTTAACCCTGTTTTTCGAATAGTTTTCACGGGTTTTTACATTTTAGAACCCACAAAGAGGAGGACCGTTGCTGGGCCATATATTTCCTAAATCAACCCCGGTTGTTGACAGCTTTGAAGTCCACGATGTGCGGCCGGAGCCCGCCGCTGCAGCCGATCCAATGACCGTTCCCCAGCGGCGATTGGCCGGGCTCTGGCCGTGGCTGCTCATAGCGGCCCTGCAGGTGGTGTTCGGCCAGACGGGCCTGGAGCTGGCGGCGGCCGTAGAAACGGAGCGCTCGGCCCCAAGGGCTGTCATCAAGGTGACACTGCTGAGACACGAGCCCACGGGGAAGCCCATCACTCTGGAAGGGCTGTTCGTCGGAGGGAGCGCCGGCTCTGCAGAGGGGAAGCTCATGCAGGTATGTGTCACGGTCATATAGGTTTCCAGGTCCACCTGATCATGTGCAATGCAAGTCAAGTGCATACTGGCTACATTTTATTGGTTAGCTTTCAATAACTCTTTGGTAATAAGTTTAGCAAAGAGTGGTTATTGGCTTAAAATACCTCATGCATCTTAAATCAATTATGTCACATGAATTCAGTCCATGGAGACATCTTGTGATATAGGCTGGCCTGGTAGTCCATTGGACTGTGGAGTATTGTTTCAGATTTTTATGCATTGCTTGGTACAGTATGTCACATTGTGAAACAACATCCTCCAGAGGACCACTTTAGGCATCAAGCCTGTCCGATCTGAGGGTTATGGCTTGTTTTGACAAGTTTGGTTTTACCATTTTTGCCACCCTGACTCTTCACCTTGGCAGATTCACCTTGGTAAGCTCTGATGTTAACACTGTGCCATATCCTAAACCACAAAACCCCCATGGCAGTGTTAAATCTCCGGCCAACTTTTTTGTCATCTTTTTGTTGATCTCAGTCACTATAATGTAATAGGTTATTGAGCTGCTAGGCATATAACCCTTCGTTGTCACTCAGTCTCATGCATGCTGTCTGTGTCAACCATAGAATTAGGATTTAGAATTGAATAGGATCTCTCTATATCAACATTCCTCATTAACAACAGTGTTGACATATATATTTATAGAGCTCTGTTTGTTTTAATTTGACCTTATTCCCATGTGTCTTCTTCCTGCCTGCCAATAAAATACTGGTTAGGGGTGAGAGTGCCAACTTCTCCACCCAAACCTTTTATCAAGCTGAGGGATTTGTAGAACCTAAATTATTAGGGACAGCCATGCCCAGAAGTTGCCAAAAAACTCTATTTTTTAATGTTTTTTTTACTGAACAGTGTGATTAAATACCAAACAATGCATTCCATGCAAGTTCAACAGTTGAGATCAAAAGCTGCATTGTTTAAAAAAAAAAGTTAACTTGCTCGTGCCCTTACTGTACACAGTGCATAATGGAAATGCTAAACGCATAGGCATACATGTGGGCTGTACTGTAAATGTTCCTATTCTGCAAGCCAGGCCAGTTCCTGCACTCTCTGTGATGCATAGTTTGGATTCATGCATGGATTAAGGTTGTTGGGGAACTAAAGCAAGGCTAAGTCAATTTATTTCCAGTCTGAGAAGAAAGGGGGACAACAGATATGAGATACATAGAGTCTTGTCTGTCCTCACTCACCAGGTGCATAAGGCATTTTGAATGGAGAACCAGATGCTGCAGATGGCCATAATTGATAATGAATTAGCCTACACAGCCTTTTCCACAGGGAATGTCCAATATTAGACATAGCGGTGAAAATGATGACAGTAGATTAATTTAATATAAAATATATACTCAGTACGTCGAAGTGTGTGCACGTGTGTGTGTGTGCTTGCGTGTGTGTGATGTTGATTTTTTTAGAGGTGTATTGCATAGCAGTGCTGCTGAAAAGATCAAAGGCATAAGTCAGCTTTCCGGGTCTTTGTTCATTTACATTGAGGCAATGAAGCCTTTCCTTTCCTTTGCACTGAGTGTTTCTTTGATATCTCACCTTAGATATGAGTGATAACATTTGACCTGACCTTGAAGGAGGAGTGGATTACAGTTTGAAAACAACACTGAGGTGTAGACCTAGGTCTGTCTGTCAGAAAGTGATTCCTAGATTACTGTTTTACTGAGTCTGCATCCCAAATGGCATCCTATTCACTATATAGTGCACAACTTTTGACCAGGGCCCATAGTTAAGTATACAGGGCCGATTCAGACTAAGGACATGTACATCATGTCCTTTCCTACGCACTTCTCAGTAGTTTGTATTCAGACTTACCTTATGCAGGTTGGTAATGGGCTTTGCAGGCGTGGTTTCTTTGCTCGCGCTGAAAACATTTAATTCAACCAGGAAGAAAGGTAAACTAACGATGTAATGGAATGATGCAAATTGTTAGGAAACTAACTCTAGTCAGTGACAGTTAGAAACGTATGTGGGTATAACTGATGGTGGCTACCGATAGTGGCCAATATTTAACACAATACAAATTGTCAAAAAATAAATACAGTGAAAGTCTGGGCATATAATTAAAACATTCTAGAAATCATAAATCAACTCGGTAGGTTTGGTGATATACTGTCATTTACAGAAGCCTATAGCTTGGGTCCCCAAATTTCATCCCAAGTTATAAGACCAGGATTTCAAAAACTTCCCTGTGGAAAAGGTGATATGTTGATATGCTTCAGTTTGCTGCTATATGACTGGTTTCCAGTGATCATTATTGTGTGTGTAAAAGGTAAAATAGATCTAAAACAATTGTCATTTATATTTACAATCCCCTTATCCAAATGGCTTCCTCATTTACTTCTTATCAATAGATCTTATCAATTTGTAAATTACAGTGCATGGAGAATGGTGTTATTTATAGGGGGAAAAAATAAATGAGATGTTGTTCCACTTAGAACTGACAGGTTGCTCGACCTTATTCATCGTTTCATCGCTCGTAAAGGTGTTGGAATCAGAATAAGGAGTATCTGTAGACACACCTCCGCCACACCTTCATTTATTTCATCTCGACTCCCAGCGAATAGCGGGTGAATAGCATGCTATTCTCATGCTTAAGTTCAAGGTTAGAATACACTTAGAGAGAAAAGTGCATCAAAAGGGAATTACGTTCCATTTACGCGAGCTTAACTCGGGTCGGAATTCCCCACATAGCGAATAAGGTGCTATTTAGGCTGCGTTCTGAGTATTGGTGGACCAGGGTTGTGGAGGTGATTGCTGACATTACAGTATTTCCCTGATGGTGTGAAGTGATGCATATTTAGGCTTCATACTGGTTCCCTTCTATCTGCTGTTGTTCACTCAGCTCAGTTCGGTTACCTAGGGATAGTGACAGTGCTAATCCAGCGATGATAAGATCCCTGTTTATTTTTCCTTCAGAAGAGAAGAAATCCCAACACCACTAGGTCTTGGAATTGCCATGGACCTAACGCTAGGATAGTATCACCAATACGATATGTATTGCGATTCTCACGATTTTATATGTATTGCGATTCGATACTGCCATTTTATTGCGATTCCATGTTCCAAACATATTGCTCACCATTTCTGCTGCAGAGCGACAAGACCGAGCCATGAAAAATGAATGTGCTGAAAACATGTTGTCTCACCATTTAAAAAGAAGATGAGAACAAGCTAGAGAAGGAGAAATACCAGAGTTTTGCACAGTTAGTCAGCCGGCTAGCGCTAGCTAATGTAATTTTTACTCTTTTTGCGCTTGTAGTTTGTCCCCCAACTGTTGTTTGATATTTGATTTAATTCTAATGTATTTCAATCTATCAGGCGTGATGCAGTTCCTTCAGCAATGATTCTGTAAGGAAATAAAGGCTGAAGTGCAACACTGGAGAGATGAGAGTTGCAGGCTCATGTACATCAGAGTAGAGAGAGGGAGAGAGATCATATAAAGTCAATCTCATTTTAGTTCTGTGAGAGATACAGGTGCGCTTCTCACTAGAGGTCGACCGATTAATCGGAATGGCCGATTAATTAGGGCTGATTTCAAGTTTTCATAACAATCGGAAATCGGTATTTTTGGACGCCGATTTGGCCGATTTTTTTATTTAAAAAAATAAATAATTGGACCTTTATTTAACTAGGCAAGTCAGTTAAGAACACATTCTTATTTTCAATGACGGCCTAGGAACGGTGGGTTAACTGCCTTGTTCAGGGGCAGAAAGACAGATTTTTACCTTGTCAGCTCAGGGATTCAATCTTGCAACCTTACGGTTAACTAGTCCAACGCTCTAACCACCTGCTTTACATTGCACTCCACGAGGTTACGCGAATGCAGTAAGAATTCCAAGGTAAGTTGCTAGCTAGCATTAAACGTATCTTATAAAAAACAATCAATCAATCATAATCACTAGTTAACTACACATGGTTGATGATATTACTAGTTTATCTAGCCTGTCCTGCGTTGCATATAATCGCTTAGGTACACGTTGCTCCAACCATAAACATCAATGCCTTTCTTAAAATCAATACACAAGTATATATTTTTAAACCTGCATATTTAGTTAATATTGCCTGCTAACATGAATTTCTTTTAACTAGGGAAAATGTGTCACTTCTCTTGCAAACAGAGTCAGGGTATATGCAGCAGTTTGGGCCGCCTGGATCGTTGCGAACTGTGAATACTATTTCTTCCTAACAAAGACAGCCAACTTCGCCAAACGGGGATGATTTAACAAAAGCGCATTTGCGAAAAAAGCACAATCGTTGCACGACTGTACCTAACCATAAACATCAATGCCTTTCTTAAAATCAATACACAGAAGTATATATTTTTAAACCTGCATATTTAGCTAAATGAAATCCAGGTTAGCAGGCAATATTAACCAGGTGAAATTGTGTCATTTTGCGTTCATTGCACGCAGTCAGGGTATATGCAACACTTTGGGTAATTTGTCAGAATTTTACGTAATTATGACATAACACTGAAGGTTGTGCAATGTAACGTTTTGTTTTCGAGATGATAGTTTCCGGATTTGACCATATTAATGACCTAAAGCTCGTGTTTCTGTGTGTTATGTTATAATTAAGTCTATGATTTGATAGAGCAGTCTGACTGAGCGATGGTAGGCAGCAGCAGGCTCGTAAGCATTCATTCAAAATAGCACTTTAGTGCGTTTTGCCAGCAGCCCTTCGCAATGCATTGCGCTGTTTATGACTTCAAGCCTATCTACTCCTGAGATTAGGCTGGTGTAACCCATGTGAAATGGCTAGCTAGTTAGCCGGGTGTGCGCTAATAGCGTTTCAAACGTCACTCGCTCAGAGACTTGGAGTAGTTTTTTCCCTTCCTCTACATGGGTAACGCTGCTTCGAGGGTGGCTGTTGTCGATGTGTTCCTGGTTCGAGCCCAGGTAGGAGCTATACTGTTACACTGGCAATACCATAGTGCCTATAAGAACATCAAATAGTCAAAGGTATATGAAATACAAATTGTATAGAGAGAAATAGTCCTATAATTCCTATAATAACTACAACCTAAAACTTCTTACCTAGGAATATTGAAGACTCATGTTAAAAGGAACCACCAGCTTTCATATGTTCTCATGTTCTGAGCAAGGAACTTAAACGTTAGCTTTTTTACATGGCACATATTGCACTTTTACTTTCTTCTCCAACACTTTGTTTTTGCATTATTTCAATCAAATTGAACATGTTTCATTATTTATTTGAGGCTAAATTGATTTTATTGATGTATTATATTAAGTTAAAATAAGTGTTCATTCAGTATTGTTGTAATTGTCATTATTACAAATAAATAAGTAAAAACAAAATCGGCCGATTAATCGGCAGGGACCTTTTTTGCCCCCCCCCCCCCCCCCCCCCCCCCCCCCAATAATCGGTATCGGCGTTGAAAAATCGTAATCGGTCGACCTCTACTTCTCACACTTTGGTCTCAAACATACAGTTGAAGTCGAAAGTTTACATACACCTTAGCCAACTACATTTAAACTTAGTTTTTCACAATTCCTGACATTTAATCCTAGTAAAAATTCCCTGACTTAGGTCAGTTAGGATCACCACTTCATTTTAAGAATGTGAAATGTCAGAATAATAGTAGAGAGAATGATTTATTTCAGCTTTTATTTCTTTCATCACATTCCCAGTGGGTCAGAAGTTTACATACACTCAATTAGTATTTGGTAGCATTGCCTTTATATTGTTTAACTTGGATCAAACATTTCCGGTAGCCTTCCACGAGCTTCCCACAATAAGTTGGGTGAATTTTGGCCCATTCCTCCTGACAGAGCTGGTGTAACTGAGTCAGGTTTGTAGGCCTCATTGCTCGTACACACTTTTTCAGTTCTGCCCACAGATTTTCTATAGGATTGAGGTCAGGGCTTTGTGATGGCCACTCCAATACCTTGACGTTGTTGTCCGTAAGCCATTTTGCTACAACTTTGGAAGTATGCTTGAGGTCATTGTCCATTTGGAAGACCCATTTGTGACCAAGCTTTAACTTCCTGACTGATGTCTTGAGATGTTGCTTCAATATATCCACATAATTTTCTTGCCTTATGATGCCATCTATTTTGTGAAGTGCACCAGTCCCTCCTGCATCAAACCACCCCCACAACATGATGCTGCTATCCCCGTTCTTCACAGTTGGGATGGTGTCTTCGGCATGCAAGCCTCCCCCTTTTTCCTTCAAATATAATCATGGTCATTATGGCCAAACAGTTCTATTTTTGTTTCATCAGACCAGAGGACATTTCTCCAAAAAGTACAATCTTTGTCCACATGTGCAGTTGCAAACCGTAGTCTGGCTTTTTTATGGCGTTTTTGGAGCAGTGGCTTCTTCCTTGCTGAGCGGCCTTTCAGGTTATGTCGATATAGGACTTGTTTTACTGTGGATATAGATAATTTTGTACCTGTTTCCTCCAGCATCTTCACAAGGTCCTTTGCTGTTGTTCTGGGATTGATTTTCTCACCAAAGTATGTTCATCTCTAGGAGACAGAACACGTCTCCTTCCTGAGCGGTATGACGGCTGCGTGGTCCCATGGTGTTTATACTTGCATACTATTATTTGTACAGACGAACGTGGAACTTTCAGTTGTTTGAAAATTGCTCCCAAGGATGAACCAGACTTGTGGTCTACAATTTTTTGTCTGAGGTCGTGGCTGATTTATTTTTAATTTCCCATGAGGTCAAGCAAAGAGGCACGGAGTTTGAAGGTAGGCATTGAAATACATCCACAGGTACACCTCCAATTGACAAAAATGTTCTGGAATTTTCAGGAGCTGTTTAAAGGCACAGTCAACTTAGTGTATGTAAACTTCTGACCTACTGTTAACAAGACATTTGTGGAGTGGTTGAAAAATGAGTTTTAATGACTCCTACCTAAGTGTATGTAAACTTCCGACTTCAAATGTAGGTTGCAATGTTGCTCAAAACATAAGCCTACACCTCAAATCATCTCTTACAATATCAGGCACGTGCTGAAAATTACTTTTCAAATAACTTTTTTTGTGGGGGAAGGATAATTAATGACGAGGCAACACGAATGAACTTTGATCGCTTATTATAATTGTTTTATTTTAACATGTCCTCAACTGGCAGCTTCATTAAAATGTTACCCGCAAAACACCAGTCTCAACGTCAACAGTGAAGAGGCAACTCCGGTATGCTGGCCTTCTAGGCAGAGTTCCTCTGTCCAGTGTCTGTGTTCTTTTGCCCATCTTAATCTTTTCTTTTTGGTGGCCAGTCTGAGATATGGCTTTTTCTTTGCAACTCTGCCTAGAAGGCCAGCATCCCGGAGTTGCCTCTTCACTGTTGACGTTGAGACTGGTGTTTTGCGGGTACTATTTTAGTGAAGCTGCCAGTTGAGGACTTGTGAGATGTCTGTTTCTCAAACTACACACTCTAATGTACTTGTCCTGTTGCTCAGTTGTGCACCGGGGCCTCCCACTCCTCTTTCTATTCTGGTTAGAGCCAGTTTGCGCTGTTCTGTGAAGGGAGTAGTATACAGCGTTGTACAAGATCTTCAGTTTCTTGGCAATGTCTCGCATGGAATAGCCTTCATTTCTTAGAACAATAATAGACTGACGAGTTTCAGAACAAAGCGTCTTGTTTCTGGCTATTTTGAGCCTGTAATCGAACCCACAAATGCTGTTGCTCCAGATTCTCAACTAGTCTAAAGAAGGCCAGTTTTATTCCTTCTATAATCAGCATAACAGTTTCCAGCTGTGTTAACATAACTGCAAAAGGGTTTTCTAATGATCAGTTAGCCTTTTAAATTGATAAACTTGGATTAGCTAACACAACGTGCCATTGGAACACAGGAGTGATGGTTGCTGATAATGGGCCTCTGTACGCCTATGTAGATATTCCACAAAAAATCTGCCGTTTCCAGCTACAATATTAATTTACAACATTAACAATGTCTACACTGTTTTTCTGATCAATTTGATGTTATTTTTCAATGGACAAAAAATGTTATTTTCTCTTTAAAACAAGGACATTTCTAAGTGACCCCAAACTTTTGAATGGTAGTGTACATATTTTGATATTATTTTTGACGGTGTATCATATCGTTTTGACAATATCGCTAGTTTGCTGTACCTGCACCAAAACTCCAGTAGCTTTCCTTTACTGCTTCTTAAATAGGGAGACAATTAGGATTCTTCACTTTTATTTACATGACTGATAAACTCATTTTCTCATGGCTCTCTCTTGTCCCTCTGCAGCAGACATATGGTAAGCAATATGTTTGGAACCTTCGGTTCGCAATAAAATCACAGTATCGAATCATAATACGTATAGAATCGTGAGAATCACAATACATATCGTATCGGCACCTAACTATTGTGATAATATTATATCGAGATGTCCCTGGCAATTCCCAGCCCTAGTACGAAATGGTACCCTATTCCCTATTTGGTGTACATCTTTTGACCATATAGGGTTCCATTTCAGCCTCACCCTGTGCGATGAAGTGTCTTTGTTGCAGTGCAGGGAAGTAGACCTGTTCAAACAGGCCTCTATTGCCTCTGAGCGCTGCTTTATGTTCACCGCTTTATGTTCCTGTCTTCCTTCCAGGGAAAGAGGAGATGGGGGGGGGGGTGAAAGGAGGTTAGAAAGGAAGAGGTTGTGTCTGTCCCTTTCTCTCCATTAATGGCTTGGATTCAATGAATAGGCTACACATATAACTGGTTTATCAAAGGTGTTTGTGTTTACATTAAAGTACTTAAGGGCTGGGTAGAGTGCAACAGCTCTGAGTCTTCTAAGAGAGAAACACGGTCTTAGCTTTAGCCTAACTCACCTGTCCAGTATCCAGCAGCACTAGATAGATCTGTCTTTCTCTGTATCCTTCTGTTTTTTTGTTATCACTCAGGCGTGCCTGACTTGTAGCTCCTCAGGCTACTCTGAATTTGACTCTCTCAACCATGGTGGAGCATGACAGCCAGTTTTCATAACCCACAGTAATTACACCTCTCTGGCCACGTTTGATCTTCTTAAGCATGTTGTTTCTCTGGGCCACAGGTTCTCGCTCTCTCTCGCTCTCTATTTGATCACAGAAGAAAAACAAGATCTGGCATGAGGAAAAATGAAAAGTTTTATTTGATGAATTATCAAGCACCACAGCCTTTGGGTTTTTTCCCATGGATATTTTCATATATATTTTGTAACCTTTACTTAACTAGGCAAGTCAGTTAAGAACAAATTCTTATTTTCAATGACAGCCTAGGAACAGTCGTTCTACCCCTGCCTTGTTCAGGGGTAGAACGACAGATTTTTACCTTGTCAGCTCAGGGATTCGATCTTGCAACCTATTGGTTACTAGTCTAACGCTCTAACCGCTAGGCTACCTGCTGCCCCCACCTCAGCCCCTCATATTGAGTTTTTATTTTCCGTTCTTTGTCATTATATAGAATACAGTGTTTAGAATGTTATGATTTACTGTTCGACAATACAGAGAAATCATTGTTGGTATTAAATGCCTGTCATATAATATTTGATCAATGTGAGCAGTAGGGGGATGTGGGTGCTTTTATTTTCCCTGATATACACTGAGTATACAGAACATTAGGAACACCTGCTTTTTACATGACAGACTGACCAGGGGAATCCAGGTGAAAGCTGTGATCCCTTATTGATGTCACCTGTTAAAACCACTTCAATCAGTGTAAGTGAAGGGAAGGAGACCGGTTAAATAAGGATTTTTAAGTCTTCAGACAATTAAGACATGGATTATGTATGTGTGAATAGGCAATACAAAAGATGTAAGGCCTTTGAACAGGGTATGGTAGTGGGAGCCAGACTCATCGGTTTGTGTCAAGAACTGCAACGCTACTGCGTTTTTCACACTCAACAGTTTCCTGTGTGTGTCAAGAATGGTCCACCACCCAACGGACATCCAGCCAACTTGACACAACTGTGGGAAGAATTGGAGTCAACATGGGCCAGCATCCCTGTGGAACGCTTTTGACACATTGTAGAGTCCATGCCCCAACGAATTGAGGCTGCAAAAGGGGGTGCAACTCAATATTAGGAAGATGTTCCTAATGTTTTATACACTCAGCTGAAATAGAATGTGCCAAGCCAACACTTGTTGGTAATAAACAAACACAGCCACATAAAGGACTCTCTAACATGCTGTTTGCTATTCTTATCTCTTTCATATCCCTCAGTGTATTCAGGTCAGGGGACTGTTGCCACATTCACCCCTCAGAACTAATATCCAACGGTCTAATCTCTCTGGTAGGATGTCCTCAGGACACACACATATCCTACATTGGCTGGCTGGCTGGCCTGGCTTGGCTCAGGCCTGTACTGTATGTTTGGACGACTCCGAGCGGTCAGGAATTTTGACTCCCTCTCTCCGCCTTTCCCGCTACAACGCCAGTCGAGTGGCTATGGAGGGCCAGCCAGTGGAGGAGAAGAAGAAGAAGTGAAAAGGTTTCTGGGATAACTTTGAACTTGAAATGAAATCCAGCTGTCCTCTGGGCCCAGTGGAAAGGAGGAAGAGGAGGAGGTTACGCCTGCCGCACCTCCTTTTGAAGTTTAATCCTCTGATGGGCTCTCTGTCCAATTAAAATAAGCTAAATGGTTTTAAAAGGGCTATTTTTTCCACTAAGTCCCTTTAGAATTCTTCTTTACTCTCTCCTCTGTCTGCCGAGGGCTTTGTCCCAGTGAAAGGTCAGATTGACCTTTGTGAGGGCCCACAAAAACATCAGGTATAATTGGGGCAGGCAGGGCACTAGACAGCGCATACTTGTTAACTCTCCACCACTGTATGGCAAGCAGGCTTTTCATTCCTTCCTCCCTAGCCTGACGACCCCTGGGGAGGCCCTGTTTCTCAGCCTCCACCTCTCCCCTCAGACCAGAGGAGTCCCAATGTAGACCACTATCTCTCTCTGTGGCCAGCAGGCAGGCAGGCTCACCTAGCCCAGAGAGAGAGGCTTGGCCTGTCAGGTTGATAGTTAGTAGGCCAGGGATGAGAGGAGGAGGGGGAGAGGGGGGCTGAGGGAGAAGAAGATCAAAGTGTGTGTTCAGTTAAAAAAACATGAGCTGAGATGATTAAAAAAGGAGTCTGTTTACTCTGCACTTCCGATACACACCCAGCTCCCCTCCTTTCCCCGCCTCATGGATTTCCTGTCCGTATTTCCTCCCTCTCCTTTCCTATCTCCCTGGATGTGATAACAGCTCTCCAGGGCTCCTCATCTCCTCACTATGCTGCCCTGGTGGGATGAGCTGTTCTATCTGGGGGCTGGGCTGGCTGATTTCTTCTGGCTTTAGACTCACCACCTCACTGACTGCCCTCTAGATGTGTGTGCAGCCACTGTGCACACCATAGAATTACTAGCACAGATATCGATTAAATGATCTCAGGGGTTTTATCCGTTCTAGTATTTCTATTTCTATGGTGTGCACAGCCTTTTGTTGTTATCTATCTAATGAGTAATGTTGACGTATCGCTTTCTTTGAAGCAAATTGTGTATTATTTGTTTATAATGCATTCTGTTACACTTTTAGCAGGGATGTACATCTTTCCCTTTCAAGACAATTCGATACGTATCTACAGTGCCTTCAGAAAATATTCATACCTCTTGACTTATTCCATATTTTGTTGTGTTACAGCCTGAATTCAAAATGGATGAAATAAAAAAAAAATTCACCCATCTATACACAATATCCAATAATGACAAAGTGAAAACATGTTTTTAGACGTTTTTGCTAATTGATTGAAAATGAAATACAGAAATGTCTAATTTACATAAGTGTTCACACCTCAATACATGTTAGAGTAACCTTTGGCAGCGATTACAGCTATGAGTCTTTCTGGTTAAGTCTCTAAGAGCATTGCACACCTGGATTGTGCAATATTTGCATATTATTCTTTAAAAAATTAAAACTCTGTCAAGTTGGTTGTTGATCATTACTAGACAGCCATTTTCAAATCTAGCCATATATTTCCAAGCAGATTTAAGTCAAAACTGTAACTCTGCCACTCAGGAACATATAGGGCTTTAGTTTCATCTGGTGTTAAGACAGTGCTAGTGTCAAATGTTAGTTTAGTTAGTTTGCAATTTCGTCATGTAAAAATTGGCGCACTGGCATTTTCCAGCTGTAACGCCAGGTTCGGCAATTTACCTGTCTTGCAGTTGAAGTCTGAAGTTTACGTACACATTAGCCAAATACATTTAAACTCTGACATTTAATCAGAGTGAAAATTCCCTGTCTTGGGTCAGTTAGGATCACTACTTTATTTTAAGAATGTGAAATGTCAGAATAATAGCAGAGAGAATTATTTATTTCAGCTTTTATTTCTTTCAGCAGTTTACGTACATTCAATTAGTATTTGGTAGCATTGCTTTAAATTGTTTAACTTGGGTAAAACATTTGTGTAGCCTTCCACAAGCTTCCCACAATAAGTTGGGTGAATTTTGGCCGAGCTGGTGTAACTGAGTCAGGTTTGTAGGCCTCCTTGCTTGCACACGCTTTTTCAGTTCTGCCCACAAATTTTCTATAGGATTGAGGTCAGGGCTTTGTGATGGCCACTCCAATACCTTGACTTTGTTGTCCGTAAGCCATTTTGCTACAACTTTGGAAGTATGCTTGGGGTCATTGTCCATTTGGAAGACCCATTTGTGACCAAGCTTTAACTTCCTGACTGATGTCTTGAGATGTTGCTTCAATATATCCACATAATTTTCTTTCCTCATGTGCCATCTATTTTGTGAAGTGCACCAGCCCCTCCTGCAGCAAAGCACCCCCACAACATGATGCTGCCACCCCCGTGCTTCACAGTTGGGATGTTGTTCTTCGGCATGCAAGCCTCCCCCTTTTTCCTCCAAACATAATGATGGTCATTATGGCCAAACAGTTCTATTTTTGTTTCATCAGACCAGACAGAGGACATTTCTCCAAAAAGTACTATCTTTGTCCCCATGTGCAGTTGCAAACCGTAGTCTGGCTTTTTCATGGTGTTTTTGGAGCAGTGGCTTCTTCCTTGCTGAGCGGCCTTTCAGGTTATGTTGATATAGAACTCGTTTTACTGTGGATATAGATACTTTTGTACCTGCTTCCTACAGCATCTTCACAAGGTCCTTTGCTGTTGTTCTGGGATTGATTTGTACTTTTCACACCAAAGTACGTTCATCTTTAGGAGACAGAACGTGTCTCCTTCCTGAGCGGTATGACAGCTGCGTGGTCCCATGGTGTTTATACTTGCGTACTATTGTTTGTACAGATGAATGTGGTACCTTCAGTTGTTTGGAAATTGCTCACAAGGATGTGCCAGACTTGTGGAAGTCAACAATTTTTTTTCTGAGGTCTTGGCTGATTTCTTTTGATTTTCCCATGATATCAAGCGAAGAGGCACTGAGTTTGAAGGTAGGCCTTGAAATACATCCACAGGTACACCTCCAATTGACTCAAATGATGTCAATTAGCCTATCAGAAGCTTCTAAAGCCATGACATCATTTTCTGGAATTTCCAGGAGCTGTTTAAAGGCACAGTCAACTTAGTGTATGCAAACTTCTGACCCACTGGAATTGTGATAGAGTGAGTTATAAGTGAAATAATCCGTCTGTAAACAATTGTTGGAAAAATGACTTGTGTCATGCACAAAGTAGATGTCCTAACCGACTTGCCAAAACTATAGTTTGTTAACAAGAAGTTTGTGGAGTGGTTAACACGTTTTAATGACTCCAACGTAAGTGTATGTAAACTTCCGACTTCAACTGTATGCATTGTAGTCAGGCCCATTATTATAGTCATGCAGGTCCCATTTTGGACGTGTGTTAAACCCCCTCCATGATGTAGTCTATGTGTCCATGCCCATCATGAAACGAGAGATGAGTACCTCGGTGAATACTGGTGAACCTTGTATTTAGAAGTTATCTGTAACCTGTAAAAATTAGGGATGCACAATATATCGGTAAGCATATTGGAAACGAACGACATTAGATACAAATGCCAACATTGGCTCTATGTCTAGTTTAACGGCGATGTGCAAAACCGATGTCAAAGCTGACGTGCATAGCTATATAACATAAGTAGATGACGTAATGACGCCACAAAAAATACAGCGCTACTCAGAACAAAAGCAGAACAATATTAAGCGCACACTTCCAACAACTAAACAAGTTCAAGTCGAGCAGTCATTTGAAAGAGTAAGACAATTTCAGCGAGACAACTCAAAGGCGAAATCCATTAACGCCAAGATAATAGAATTCATTGCCCTTGACAATCCACCGTTCTCTGTCGTGTATGATGTTGGCTTTCGCCGACTGGTCGAGCACCTCGAGCCCCGGTACACACTAGGTGCTATTTTTCAGATGTTGCCCTACCGTAGTTACACAGTATTGTTGAAACGCACATCCATGAGCTACTTGCTATGGGTGTCACCGCTATTAGCTTCACGACTGACATTTGGACCAGCGATGTCAGCCCCATGAGCATGCTGAGTCTGACAGCAGTGGGTCGATGAGGATTTCCTACTGAGGAAAGCCGTATTGCATGCTCAAGAATATGCTGGTTCTCATACCGCTGCTGCCGTTTCAATGGCATTTGAGAACATGTTTGAAACTAGGAAACATGAACACACTCCTAGCTCCATTCGAACAGCTGACTCGAGAAATAAGCTCATCAACTGCATCTGCAGCAGACGTGATACCCTCTGTCATGGAATTGAAACGCCTGCTCAACAAAACTGCCGACACAGACCGTGGGGTTAAAATTTGCAAAAGTACTTGGCTGTGAACACGCGATTTGGTGGTATTCTCTCTGAGCTTCTTTGCTGTGTCGCCACCATACTCGATGCTAGGTACAAGAACCACTACTTCGATGCAGACAAGAAACAGGGTTTACATGAAATGTTACAGACACAACTGGACAAGATGGAAACGGACATAGTGACAGTGCACACCGAGGAAGAGATGCCACGGACAGACAGAGCTGAAACTTCACTGCTTGACATGCATGATGAAATCCTGGTTGAGAATGAACAACGAAACAGCACAACAAGTAAGTGTGTGTGTGTGAACTATTTAACTGTACTAGATTGCTTAAAAGGCTGCTAAAATGTTAAATATCGGTCATCTGTATTGGGTTTTTTGGCAAGGAAAATATCGGATATCGGTATCGGCCAAAAAGGTCATATCGGTGCATCCCTAGTAAAAAATTGCTTGTTTTCCATTTTTATTTCTTCAAAACCCAAGCCCTCCCTTAGGCCTATTATAATGAAGGCTGGTTCAACAGCAATGCATATCTTTTTTATGCTGACAACGTCTGTGGCGCGCTTGCCAATGCATCTTTTGGAGATAAGTGAATACGATCTGATCCTTAAGATGGTTCCAATTATGTTCATAAAACATAGGCCTATTTGGGAGCCGTATAACGGTGAAGGGACATTCTCCCTTTCTTTTTATATTGGATCTTTGTCCAGCTACTGTAAAAAGTTTGAATGTGCGTAAAACCCAAAGTAGTCTGCGTAGTTTTAATATTATATGCCCACAGGGGAAAATTATGGTGCCTGTAAGTGTGACAAAGCTGATTTAAAACAAGTTTGAATCAGTGATGTTCAGGTTGGAAAGTCGAGGCTCTAGAAAGATTGCCCGAGTTTCTGACTTGGAGTTCTGAGTTGGATGACCGCTCAAAAAAATCTTCCCAGTCGGGTCTATTTTTCTTGAACACTCTGAAGTCTGAGATTTCCCAGTTCCCAGTTGGTTTGAACACGGCATTAATCTCAGCGGAAGGCGGGAGAGAGCAACAGAGGGTCAGCTGCTCTCTCTTTCCTTTCCTTTGGTGAGAATAGCCAGACTGAGACTGATGGCGAAACTCGAGTCACACCGCAATTCATGTTGTTCCTATGACCAGAGAAAGTGAAATAATCATGACAAGCTTCTAATAATAATTAAAACACAGGTCTATCGATACACTTGGCTACTCATTCATTGTAGGTGCAGCGCGACTGGGAGTAGGGAGAAGGTGTTTTATGTTTTGTAATAGTGTTGAATAAAAACAGTGACAGTGCTGAATAAAACATTCAACTTGAACTCACTCATAAAAACAGCAGCTCTTTGCCATATTCTTTGACAGTCTCTCTCTGGTCATGATTTTAAAAGTTATGAAATCTCACGTAGGCTAGTATTAAACTTGTAGGCGGTGATTTGAGCTATCAGATTGGCCACCGCAGTTGGTGCACTCGGTTTAGCAATAGATCTTCAGGTCCACTGGGTAGGTGGAGTTTGCCTTTTCAGAAAAATGAAATGGTTCAAAATGGGAACACTTTGCCTACCTAATTTCCCTTTCCCTAGTAATGCTCAGGGCTTCTGAATCAAGTGCACCTACCTCCAACAGCGCAACGAATAATAATGAAAAAGGAGCGCAAGCCTTTATCGTTGCCGTTTTTACATAAATGTTTGATGATCGACTGGGAATACCTTGAAGATCGACCAGTTGGTGACCACTCCTCTAAGTTTTTGTCTAAAGTGCTGCAAAAGGTCAGTTGTTTGAGGATAACATTTTTAGTTTTTAATGCGCTTACTAAAACTTCTTCATCTAGATTGGTAACAGATATTTTTGTTCCGACTTCATATTTAAATAGCAGAGAAGTAGACGAAGTTGTCATACCCTCTAACTTTTTGTCTAACTTGTAGGAAAAGTGGTCAAAATGTCAGTTGTTCATAACAAGTTACAGAAAATGTTGTTGATGCGGTTACAAAAACCAGATAATTCTGTTGCAATTTCAGATTTTAATAACAGGGAAGTAGACCAAGATGTCATATCCTCTAACTTTTTGTCTAAGTTGTTGGCCAATTGGTCAAAGTAGCTGATTTGTGTAGTGAAGAACAGATGGAGTCAGACTGTATCCCACCCTTTACTGCAGTCTGATAACAAGATGATGACCCTGCTCCTTCACCCTGTCTGTCTCCCAGGGCATCTGCTGCCCTTGCCTTCCCGGACTAACGCTTTAGCTATCTCTCTCTATCCCTGACTGCTGGCTGACTTGTATCTCTTTCTCCGTCTACTCCTGACAGTCCTACTATCTTTCTCTCTGACCTGACTGAGCACTCGCTCTCTCTCACTCACTAGTCTCACCCATGCAGTGGCTTCAGGTTTATCTAATCTCACCCCTTCTCCCTTTCTCATGTCTCTAACAGATGCCTTGCTCAGTCATGGTCTCGACATTATCAGACAATCATTTCAGACAAATAGACAGACCCCTTCCCTTAATGTGTTATCCCGAAATGGATCTGACAAAATATCCCGATTGCAAGTAGACAGGAAAAAAGGGGATAGTGAGTCCTGTCTCATCCTGTCTCATCCTGTCTCGTCCCCATTCCACTGGGGCTGGCTGTACTGTTGAGATGTTTCTCAGGGCACTGGCAAAGGGAACAGACAAGGGGGAAACATGGCAAATCTCCAATGCAGCCGTTTTTATCTATCAAATCATTTCTTGGTAACAATTAAGTAACTTACTGTGATTGTTTTCAATTAAAATGGTCAAAATGAACAAAAATAGCTTCTTAGCTATGAGCAATTTCTCAAGCTAAAATGTAGCTAGGCTAAGCCCAGTCAAAGCTCTTCTCTGTCCTGGCACCCCAATGGTGGAACCAGCTTCCCCCTGAAGCTAGGACAGCAGAGTCCCTGCCCATCTTCCGGAAATTTCTGAAACCCTACCTCTTCAAAGAGTATCTTAAATAATCCCACTGCACCCCCCCCACCCGGCCTTGAATTCCTGAATGTGTTTGCGTCTGTCAGGCCCATGTTTTACAACACATTTTTTCCCCTTTTTCATGTCTCTCCCCACGCAAAAAACACAGAAGGCTTCCATCACTCTTCCTGACTGTCCTGTACACAAGCACACACACAGGCACACACACACACACACACACACACACACACACACACACACACACACACACACACACACACACACACACTCACACAACTGCTCATACACACACTGTCTCTTACAAAAGTACTCTCTTCCTTACATATATTTGCACATACTCACATACACACACACACACACTCTCACTCACTCACTCACACTCATCTACTATGGCGGGCCAAATGGTGTCTGGACTCCAGTCCCTCTCTGCTGATGTTTGTGGCTGCTACGTACTACTACAACACACACACACAACACACAAACACACACACACACACACACACACACACACACACACACACACACACACACACACACACACACACACACACACACACACACACACACACACACACACACACACACACACACACACAGCACTCAATATGTTAAAGGCATTACTATTGGCCTTATCCTTGAACCGGCCCACGGATGGGGTGAGCCAGAGGGGGAGGGAGGGAGAGCGAGAGAGAGGGAGGGAGGAAGTGGGAGACGCACACACGCTGAAACACACACAGCCTTACCAAATCAGCTCGCTCAGATTAAAGGGTGACCTGCTCTCCCGCACCCTTATCACCCGCTAGTTTATCTCCACAAACAGTCTACATGCCAAGTTAGTTTTGGAGGGTTGGCTAGCTAGCCTGTAACCTGTTTTGAACTGGGGCCCCCTCCTTCCCTTTCTCCTCTCTCTCTCTCGCTCCCTCTCCTCTCACTGTTTTGTTGCAATGCAGAGCGAGAGAGGGGGCGGTTCCTGAATGATCCTTACCTGGAGCCTGTGTGTGTAGACAGACTGGGAAACAGACCATCTGTTGCGCTGGGCACACACACTCCGTTTGAATCCAAAATCAGCCCCTCGCCCCTACCAACTCGCATGGAGGGCCGAGGGTGACTTCCAGAGAGTGGCGAGGGCATCAATAAACCCATCAACGTCGGGACACACTCATTTTACAATGAAATAATAATACAAGCATTAAATTCAAATGAACCATTCCCCTTGTCTTTTTGCAAGATATAAACCTCAGTAACAGTTAACCATTTAATTTTGAGGCGCACGGGAATGTGCAAATGGACGGCCAATGGGTGAGGGAAAGGGGAATCATGTGATTTGGGATTCAACCTCACACTCACACACACACATGTATGTTTTACTGTCCTGTGGGGACCAAACAATTGATTCCCATTCAAAATCATATTTTCCATAACCCTAAACCTGACCTTAACTCCTAAACCTGACCCTAATTCTAACCCTAAATCTAACCCCTAATCCTTGTGGGGACCAGCGAAATGTTCGAATTCTTGTTTTACTGTCCTTGTGAGGACTTCTGGTCCCCACAAGGATAGTAAAACCAAAAACATACACTTAGACAAAAACTCACACAGAGACACACACACACACACACACATAGTGACACGTATACAGAGAGACGCACACACACACTCTATAGACAGCTTAGATAACACTTCCGGGGGTCGGTTAGAGGAACGGTCACCTGTCATTCATTATTTCTGAGCGCCATATGTTAAGTTTTTCATGGCTCAAAAAACTCTTTAGGTAATCACTCCACTCACTAAAGGACCAGTCAGTGACTGTAGTCTGTAGTGTAGGCTGATCTCCTTATGTTGTGCTATTGCGTGTGTGTGTGGTGAGACACTCACCTCACTGCCTGAGTACTACTGAACACACTCGCACACACACTCCATGGAGGGAAAGCTGTGACGCTGAGAAACAGGTCAGGGTGGAGTCGGGTCAGTGGAATTCAATTATCCCAAGGTCACGGGGTCAAATAGTTGGTCAGAGTGAGTCAGACAGACCTTGGTGGATTATGGGTCTTGTCATTTCAAAGGAGGTATTCATAACAGATGTCAGTGTTGCGTAGGTGCCCCTTGCTGAAACTAGCAAGGTGTTGTAGCAAATGATGAATAGAATGGGCTTGGAATCTCTAACTAGTATTGTCACGGTACCGACACCAGGTTTATTATCACGATTCTCGATACCATCACAATACTCAAAATCAAAACGATACCAAAATGATACCACTGTAAAAAAAAAAGGCATACAGTTGAAGTTGGATGTTTACATACACTTAGGTTGGAGTCACTAAAACTAGTTTTTCAACCACCCCACACATTTCTTGTTAACAAACTATAGTTTTGGCAAGTCGGTTAGAACATCTACTTCGTGCATGACACAAGTAATTTTTCCAACAATTGTTTTACAGACAGATTATTTCACTTATAATTCACTGTATCACAATTCCAGTGGGCCAGAAGTATACATACACTAAATTGACTGTGCCTTTAAACAGTTTGGAAAATTCCAGAAAATGATGTCATGGCTTTAGAAGCTTCTGATAGGCTAATTGACATCATTTGAGTCAATTGGAGGTGTACCTGTGGATGTATTTCAAGGCCTACCTTCAAACTCAGTGCCTCTTTGCTTGACATCATGGGAAAATCAAAATAAATTAGCCAAGACCTCAGAAAAAAAATTGTAGACCTCCACAAGTCTGGTTCATCCTTGGGAGCAATTTCCAAATGATTGAAGGTAACACGTTCATACCACGTTCATCTGAAAAGGCGTTTGCGAGCAAGGAGGCCTACAAACTTGATTCAGTTACACCAGCTCTGTCAGGAGGAATGGGCCAAAATTCACCCAACTTATTGTGGGAAGCTTGTGGAAGGCTACCCGAAATGACCCAAGTTAAACAGTTCAAAGGCAATGCTACCAAATACGAATTGCGTGTATGTAAACTTCTGACCCACTGGGAATGTGATGAAAGAAATAAAAATCTGAAATAAATCATTCTCTCTATTATTATTCTGACATTTCATATTCGTAAAATAAAGTGGTGCTCCTAACTGACCTTAGACAGGGAATTTTTACTAGGATTAAATGTCAGGAATTGTGAATAACTCAGTTTAAATGTATTTGGCTAAGGTGTATGTAAACTTCCGACTTCATCTGTATTAATCAAAGTCACAGAATGGCACTTGATCCAGATAGATCATCTCAGCTTCTGGTCTGTTCAATCGTTAAGCATCTTTTGAGTTCAATATCATTACAATAGCATTACATGTTTTATGTAAACATTTTTCAGAGGCAGCCATGTAGGCTTATGCATTAATGAATCAATCATACAATCAATTTGACTTCGGTTTTTACCATTTTAACTACTTACATAATAGTAATAATTTATTTGAATGGTACATCTCTTGATAAACTGGGTAAATAAAATACAGGTGAATGCATATTCAATAGGAGTGTGTGCATGCATTGCGCTATCAACCTTGTTTTGGCTGATTTCATGGGACTATAGATAATTAAAAAAAAATGGTTTACCTTTATTTAACTAGGTAAGTCAGTTAAGAACAAATTCTTATTTACAATGACGGCCTAGGAACAGTGGGTTTATTTAACTGCCTTGTTCAGGGGCAGAACGACAGATTTTTACCTTGTCAGCTAGGGATTCGATCTAGCAACCTTTTGGTTACTGGCCCAACGCTCTGACAAATAAGTTCCATTTGGGACTTATTTAATTGGACTGATTAACAACATTTGCATAGAAGTAGCTTATTGTTTTAAAGTGCACTCTGTCTCTAACCAGTAATGACATCATTCCCATGACAAGAGGGGGGCGGCCCAGAGTCAGTTCACTGAGACAATAGATCATCTTTAGGAGAGACGTGAGAGAGAGGATGATTAAGTGACTTAATAAAGTTTTGGTGACAATCCACTATGAAATCAGCATATTTTGTGTTATGGTTTGCATATTATCACAAACAAAGTACCAGGGTAGTGAATTGATGATAGCTTCAGCTTTAAACTAGCAAGAAAAGTTAGCCTACAAAGCTGGAAGCTACTGGTATCTTTTTGCATTGTAAAGGGTTCTAGCCTGTATGGACATTGTTTTGCGAACAATAATTAACAGTTTCAACATTTCTACATGCTGTGTCGCATTATTCAATTGTGTTAACTTTTGTGCAGCATGAGTGGGGAGCTAACATGATGCAGCACAGACTCCCAGTGCAGGCTAAGTGGAGCAGGCGCAGTGCTATCGCGCTATAAGGGGGAAATCAGCTGTGCTGATAGACAAGAGTTGATCCGTGAGACACATTTGACAGATGTACCGAAAGTAAAACAAATTCTAGTACCGAACTGTTTTTCATGTTCTAGTGTCGAAAAAATACAGAAGTTTCGGTATACCGTGCAACACTACTTGTAACCTTGCAAATTTGACTGGTAAACTCATGGGCGCACTCGCAATGGCTGCCTGGTATTGCGATGCAGTAATTTCTATGGTAATGTAGAAGGTTCATTCAAATGATGTTAACTGATGTGGCTCATGCAATGGAATGTATTTTTGTAATGTCAGTTGAGTTGAATCAACAATCACATCACAGATTGATGGGTACATTTCCTGCTTTTACTTCCTGCTTTGCTTGTAGGTTGAACAAATACAGGTTAAGACAACGGGATTCTAATATCCCATAACTCTTTGCAGCAATGGGACCAGCTACGCTAGTTAGCAACGGTACTGGTAGTTAGCAACGGCGCTGGTCCCAGATCTCTGACGACGTTGTCTTAACCTGTATATTTTCGACCTAGCTTCGCTATTATGGGTACACACGCAATGGCCGCCAGTCCACCTATTATGCGACGCCTGTTTTAGTCATTATATTTCTATGGCAACGCATGCAGTCACGAGCAGAGGAAAGGAGAAAATATGCTATTCTATACTTCAGTCATTTGTCTGGACAATTACCATCATCCAAAATTCCATGACCATCCCAGTCCTAATATTGTGTCATACTGTTCTGTACTGTATGGCACTGTAGTTAAGCATGCCTCTCCTTAATGTCAATATGCCTTGTCCATTGCTGTTCTGGTTAGTGTTTATTGACTTATTTCACTGTAGAGCCTCTAGCCCTGCTCATTATACCTTATCCAACCTCTCAGTTCCTCCACCCACACATGCTATGACATCTTCTGGTTTCAATGATGTTTCTAGAGACAATATCTCTCTCATAATCACTAAATGCCTAGGTTTACCTCCTCTGTACTCACATCCCACCATACCTTTATCTGTACATTATACCTTGAAGCTATTTTATCGCCCCCAGATACCTGCTCCTTTTTCTCTCTATTCTGGACGTCACAGACGACCAATTCTTATAGCTTTTAGCCGTACCCTCATACTTATTCTTCTCTGCTCCGCTGGGGATGTAGAGGTGAATCCAGGCCCTGCAGTGCCTGGCTCCACACCTACTCCCCAGGCGCTCTCTTTTGATGACTTCTGTAACCGTAATAGCCTTGGTTTCATGCATGTTAACATTAGAAGCCTCCTCCCTAAGTTTGTTTTATTCACTGCTTTAGCACACTCTGCCAACCCGGATGTCCTAGCTGTGTCTGAATCTTGGCTTAGGAAGTCCACCAAAAACTGTGAAATCTTCATCCCTAACTACAACGTTTTCAGACAAGATAGAACGACCAAAGGGGGCGGTGTTGCAATCTACTGCAGAGATAGCTTGCAGAGTTCTGTCCTGCTATCCAGGTCTGTACCCAAACAATTTGAACTTCTACTTTTAAAAATCCACCTCTCCAAAAACAAGTCTCTCACCGTTGCCGCCTGCTATAGACCCCCCTTGGCCCCTAGCTGTGCTCTGGACACCATATGTGAACTGATTGCCCCCCATCTATCTTCAGAGCTCGTGCTACTAGGTGACCTAAACTGGGACATGCTTAACACCCCAGCCATTCTACAATCCAAGCTTGATGCCCTCAATCTCACACAAATTATTAATGAACCCACCAGGTACAACCCCAAAGCCGCAAATACTGGCACCCTCATAGATATCATCCTAACCAATGTGCCCTCTAATTACACCTCTGCTGTTTTCAACCAAGATCTCAGCGATCACTGCCTCATTGCCTGCACCCGTAATGGGTCAGCGGTCAAACGACCTCCACTCATCACTGTCAAACGCTCCCTGAAACATTTCAACGAGCAAGCCTTTCTAATCGACCTGGCCCTGGTATCCTGGAAGGATATTGACCTCATCCCGTCAGTAGAGGATGCCTGGTTATTTTTTGAAAATGCCTTCCTCTCCATCTTAAATAAGCATGCCCCTTTCAAGAAATTTAGAACCAGGAACAGATATAGCCCTTGGTTCTCCCCAGACCTGACTGCCCTTAACCAACACAAAAATATCCTGTGGCGTTCTGCATTAGCATCGAACTGCCCCCGCGATATGCAACTTTTTAGGGAAGTTAGAAACCAATACACACAGGCAGTTAGAAACGCCAAGGCTAGCTTTTTCAAACAGAAATTTGCTTCGTGCAACTCCAACTCTAAAAAGTTCTGGGACATTGTAAAGTCCATGGAGAATAAGAACACCTCCTCCCAACTGCCCACTGCACTGAGGATAGGAAACTCTGTCACCACCGATAAGCCCACTATAATTGAGAATTTCAATAAGCATTTTTCTACGGCTGGCCATGCTTTCCACCTAACTACCCCTACTGCATTCAACAGCACTGCACCCCCCACAGCTACTCGCCCAAGCCTCCCCCATTTCTCCTTCTCCCAAATCCATTCAGTTGATGTTCTGAAAGAGCTGCAAAATCTGGACCCCTACAAATCAGCTGGGCTTGACAATCTGGACCCTTTCTTTCTAAAATTATCTGCCGAAATTATTGCAACCCCTATTACTAGCCTGTTCAACCTCTCTTTCGTGTCGTCTGAGATTCCCATAGATTGGAAAGCAGCTGCTGTCATCCCCCTCTTCAAAGGAGGTGACACTCTTGACCCAAATTGCTACAGACCTATATCCATCCTACCCTGCCTTTCTAAGGTCTTCGAAAGCCAAGTCAACAAACAGATTACCGACTATTTCGAATCCCACCGCACCCTCTCCGCTATGCAATCTGGTTTCAGAGCTGGTCATGGGTGCACCTCAGCCACGCTCAAGGTCCTAAACGACATCGTAACCGCCATCGATAAGAAACAATACTGTGCTGCCGTATTCATTGACCTGGCCAAAGCTTTTGACTCTGTTAATCACCACATCCTCATCGGCAGACTTAGTAGCCTTGGTTTCTCAAACGATTGCGTCGCCTGGTTCACCAACTACTTCTCTGACAGAGTTCAGTGTGTCAAATCGGAGGGCCTACTGTCTGGACCTCTGGCAGTCTCTATGGGGGTACCACAGGGTTCAATTCTTGGGCCAACTCTTTTCTCTGTATACATAAATGATGTCGCTCTTGCTGCTGGTGAATCTCTGATCCACCTCTACGCAGACGACACCATTCTGTATACTTCTGGCCCTTCTTTGGACACTGTGTTAACAACCCTCCAGACGAGCTTCAATGCCATTCAACTCTCCTTCCATGGTCTCCAACTGCTCCTAAACACAAGTAAAACTAAATGCATGCTCTTCAACCGATCGCTGCCTGCACCTGCCCGCCCATCCAGCATAACTTCTCTGGACGGTTCTAACTTAGAATTTGTGGACAACTACAAATACCTAGGTGTCTGGTTAGACTGTAAACTCTCCTTCCAGACTCACATCAATGATCTCCAATCCAAAGTGAAATCTAGAATTGGCTTCCTATTTCGCAACAAAGCATCCTTCACTCATGCTGCCAAACATACCCTCGTAAAACTGACCATCCTACCAATCCTCGACTTCGGCGATGTCATTTACAAAATAGCCTCCAATACCCTACTCAACAAGCTGGATGCAGTCTATCACAGTGCCATCCGTTTTGTCACCAAAGCCCCATATACAACCCACCACTGCGACCTGTATGCTCTCGTTGGCTGGCCTTCACTTCATAATCGTCGCCAAACACATTGGCTCCAGGTCATCTACAAGACCCTGCTAGGTAAAGTCCCCCCTTATCTCCGCTCACTGGTCACCATAGCAGCACCCACCTGTAGCACGCGCTCCAGCAGGTATATCTCTCTGGTCACCCCTAAAGCCAACTCCTCCTTTGGTCGTCTCTCCTTCCAGTTCTCAGCTGCCAATGACTGGAACGAACTACAAAAATCTCTAAAACTGGAAACACTTATCTCCCTCACTAGCTTTAAGCACCAGCTGTCAGAGCAGCTCACAGATCTCTGCACCTGTACATAGCCCATCTTTAATTTAGCCCAAACTACTACCTCTTCCCCTACTGTATTTATTTATTTTATTTATTTTGCTCCTTTGCACCATATTATTTATATTTTAACTTTTAACTTTCTTCAAACTACAAATCTACCATTCCAGTGTTTTTCTTGCCATACTTTATTTACTTTGCCACCATGGCATTTTTTTGCCTTTACCTCCCTTATCTCACATCATTTGCTCACATTGTATATAGTCTTATTTTTTTCTACTGCATCATTGATTGTATGTTGTTTTACTCCATGTGTAACTCTGTGTTTTTGTATGTTGTCGAACTGCTTTGCTTTATCTTGGCCAGGTCGCAATTGTAAATGAGAACTTGTTCTCAACTTGCCTACCTGGTTAAATAAAGGTGAAAAATAAATAAAAATAAAGTAGTTCAAAGCAACTCAAACAACACTGAAATTGCATCAATGTTATAATATTTTTTTTATACATTTACCATTTGGCATGTCTCTGGTGATGTTGACAGAAGCACTGACAAATGTGTTGACTTGTGTCTGAGTTTTGAATGACCCTTACCCCCCTATTGATCCATGCTGGCTGAAGAACTAGCTAGCCAGTAACTAGCTAACACCAGACACAGATGAAATGGGAAACATATAAGTATCTTTGCCATAGATCATTGATCATCAACTAGATTCAGCGGCGGGACTATTTTATTCTTGAGCGGATGGTTGGGTGGCCGGAACATAATTACCAAAATTTGTAAGACTGCAAATTGACTGCCCAAACAGATATAATGTTTGAATAAAACATTATAATTTTTAACCTTGCTTACATTTGTATATGATCACGTGTCTCTCTATGTGTGAGAATACTTGGATATTATTTATATTTTTTTATTAAATCACTTCCTGGTGTTTTTACATTCCGCTCAGAAGGCTTTGAGGGCCAAATACAACCACATTTACATTTACATTTACGTCATTTAGCAGACGCTCTTATCCCCGGCCAAATTCGTCCGGGGGGCCCCCAGTTGGGGAACCCTGCCATAGATGAAAAGGGTACATTTTAAATGATATACAGTCAAATTCTGGCACCAGTAGAGTAGCTATCTAGCTTTATAAACCATATAGTACCTGTCTTGACTGCATCAAACCGAGAAAAGCTAGTTAGCTAAGCTAATTGAGACTACATAACTTGAACTCTGCGCTTTCTCCCCTTCCAAATCCTACTGTAAATAACAACAACTCCATTCAGATTATAAAGTAGCAGCCTACCTGTTGGCTCTTGGTGTCGTACGTAGCCTGTCCTTCTCAATTAACTTTTAGTTCTGTCATTTTAATTCCATCTTCCATTGATTAGCCTAGAGATATCTCCTAATAACTTGCCACACGGAGGCTCTAGCTCTATGACTGTAGCCTAGAGCCGGTTTAATGACTTGTGATTGGACGACAACAACAACAAGCTACACGCGCCACTGTTGTGAAAAGCAAGAGACCAGCAGCATAGATATCACCTTTTCTCTCTTTGCTGGAAGGGTGATGTAGAACATCTGCATTGTGAATTAACGTGGAATTTTATGATTTCTTTTCTTACATTTTTAACAGAAAATTGATAAAGAAATTGTCATTTCAACATTAAGAAAATGTTTCCATTTGTCACATCCCTAGCAGGAAGTACTTGGTTTGCTAAGAGAGCGGAGGAAAAGAGCCATTACCATACCGCACATAATGCTCTCTGACAAGCTCACTCCCTCTGTCTTCTCATTGTCTCTCTCCGTCCCTCCCTCCGCCTCTCTCTCTCGTTCTGTGTCTCTCATTCAGTCATTCTCACATTTTCTGTCTCTCTCAGTGTAAGTGGCTTTTTTAATAAAAATCCATATCAATCTCTGAATCTCAGACTAACTCAATTTACAGCCTAAACCCCATGTCTAGGTCAGTAGAATTAAAAACAGCTCCCATTTGTGTATGTGTGTGTGTGTGTGTCTATGTGAGAGGTTGTGTATGAACTATGAAGGAGACTGTAGCCTTGGCCCCTGCACTCTGTGATCGTTTACCAAACTCTATTAACCGCAGGATCAAAGGGACTTAGATCTGAAAGCGAGCGACCATGGCAACAAAAAACATATTGTAACCCCCGATCCAGGAAAATACCAAAGCTGACAGAAAATGCTTTATGTCTCCACAGTCACATGGTCACCTCCTCCAAACATCCAGCAGAAATAGCATGTCCTGTTTCTGACCTTTTTGTTTCCTTATTCTCAGAAAGCGTTTAGTGTATCTTTGGCTCTATGATTGTGCTCAGTTTACCCTAGGCCTCCCCTGCTCAAATATCCTGCCCTGTTTAACAAATCAAAGGCTTTGAGACACAGTCACATACACAAACATGTGCGCACACATACACACACACACACACACACACACACACACACACACACACACACCCAACACCTGGCCGTTTACTAGAAGCCCCTGAAAAGGTGCCGTTGGTTCGTCAAAACAGCATTCCCTGTGAAGATTAGTTACCATGACAGTTTCTTTGCTTACACTTAAACAAATGGTGTTTCATTTGGAGGAAAAAATAACACTCACGCCCTGCCGCTTCCAAGGATAAGACAGTTGTAAGTTGCAAAGTGGAGCGAGTAGCATTTCATTTGCGGTGTCATCGTCTGAAGGAGCTGTGGATGTTTCTGGTGAGAGATGCTGTCTGGTGTTGGCCAGAGTAGTAATGGTCTCTCATTCAAACTCCCACTGGGCACAGACTGGTGGTGCGCAAGTCAGCTTTTGTTCACCCGCACCCACCCGCAATTGCTAATAACCCATCCGCAACTGCCGGCTATATGTGATTAACTGAAAATCTGAGGCCCACACGCAACCTTAACCCGCAAAAATAGAAAATGCGCTATAGGCTACAGTCAAAGACTGCAGAACGATTTTTTGACAAGGGGTGCAGATTATTAATTTTGTTTTGCCTGATATAGATATGTTTCTGCTTAATTCATTCCCGGCATTTTTGGTGGGCTATTTGTTAGTCAACAATATCCTACCAACGGGACATTCACCGAGTCGTGGCTGAACGACGACATGAATAACACACAGCTGGCGGGTTTTACGCTGCATCGGCAAGATAGAACAGCCGACAAAGGGTGGTGGTCTGTGTATATTTGTAAACAACAGCTGGTGCACGAATTCTGATCGTTGACTTCAGGAAAAGGGGGACCGGGCACGACCCCATTCTCATCGACGGGCTGTAGTGGAACAGGTTGAGAGCTTCAAGTTCCTTGCTGTCCACATCACCTACAAACTACCATGGTCCAAACACACTAAGACAGTCGTGAAGAGGGCACGTCAAAGCGTATTCCCTCTCACGAGACTGAAAAGATTTCGCATGGGTCCTCAGATCCTCAAAAAGTTCTACAGCTGCACCATCGAGAGCATCCTGACTGGTTGCATCAATGCCTGGTATGGCAACTGCTCGGCTTCCGACTGCAAGGCACTACAGAGGGTAGTGTGTACGGCCCAGTACATCACTGGGGCCAAGCTTCCTACAATCCAGGACCTCTATACCAGGTGGTGTTAGAGGAAGGCCCTAAACTGTTCTCTCTGCTACTGCACGGCAAGTGGTACCGGAGCGCCAAGTCTAGGTCTAAAAGGCTTCTTAACAAGTGTAAGTGCTGAGAAAGTGCTGAAATCATGTTGGCTCAGTATTTAAAAAGAAGATGGAGAACAAGCTATAGGATGCCATAAGACTCCTGAACAGCTAATTGAATGGCTACCCAGACATTTGCATTGTCCCCCCTACTCTCTGTTTATTATTATCTATGCATAGTCATTTTAACTCTAACTACATGTACATATTACCTCAATTACCTCGACTAACCTGTGCCCCTCGCACATTGACTCTATACCAGTACCCCCTGTATATAGCCTCGCTACTGTTATTTTACTGCTGCTCTTTAATTATTTATTTATATTTTTTACTTATCTATTTTTAACTTAACACTTATTTTTCTTAAAACTGCATTGTTGGTTAAGGGCTTGTAAGTAAGCATTTCACTGTAAGGTCTACCTACACCTGTTGTATTCGGCGCATGTGACAAATAAAATTTGATTTGATTTAAATGCCCCCAGCCTTCAGATGTGAGCTAAACGGCTAACTTGCACTTGATATGTGTTTTTAGGCTATGGATGAGAATGTGAACTTGTTCAAACGTTTAGCTCAGTTGTATGATGCTTTGCGATTTATTAACAGCAAGGGTTGCATTAAATAGGCTCAATATTTTTTTATGATGCCTTTGGCGATGTTCAATTAATTCGCAAAAAACGTAGGAACAAAAGCAGTCACTGTGAAAGTCGATACATGTAGACCCTTCATATATAGGGTATGCGCAGCACTTCACTCAATTTATCAAATCAGTTATTGTTTTCTTTCTCAAACCGCGAGCAACACCTGTCAAACTCAGACATTTCTCTCAAAACACAGGGATGTCGATTCGCACAGGACTAGTATTATCACAGGACTTTGGAAGTTTCCAAAAAACAGTAGGTTAGTCAATGTCCAGATTTCAGTTTCCATTTAACCCATCTAAACAGTAGGCTACAGTTCCCTTGACATGCCATAGGCCTATTTGAAGTCCTGTCTTGTGACTGTTGAATTTGTATAGAGCCTCACAATCATCACACGTCATAACAGTCACTCTCACTGCTATCATCCTCTTTTACCACTTCACCAAATCTTTTCCAAACATTACTTTTCTGGCCCTCCTTTCTCTTTATTTTCAACTCTCCTTTTCCAGCTTTTGTCTTATTGAATTAAACTTCAACAATGTCATTTTTGCCTCCGTAGGTTGAAGTTAACTTTTTCTGACCGTTACCAAAAGCATTATTTGGTGATTGGCTGTGTAGGATATTTAGCGACCTGAGGGAGAGAGAGAGGCAGTAACTGTGGCGGTAACTGTGTTAGAGTTTACAAAATAAGTATTACAGTAAACTGGTATTTTCTGGATTGTAAATCCCGTTGTAAATGGACACTTGGGGCGGGGGTGGGGTAACAGTTGTGTAAACCATTTTTTGGAGGGCCTGATGGGTGGCTTGGGGCCTAGCCTTGCCTGCCTGCTGTCCCTGCCCTCTAGCCTATCCTCTCTGCTGGGCCCTCATGGACTCATCTACTCTCTAGACCAGGGGCCATACTCTCACCAGTCACTCGCACTCTTTCATGAGTCTCTCTCTCGCTCCCTCCCTCTCTTGCGCTTTCCTCTTTCTCTTTCTCTCTCATTCCCCCCGCTTTCTTTCTCTTTCTCGCTCTCTCCTCTCTCTCTCTCTCTCTCCATCGCTCTCTCTTTTTCTCTCTCACACAGCAGTCTGCTGTGATGTGTACTAGGGCTGGGAATTGCCAGGGACCCCACGATATGATATTATCACGATACTTAGGTGTCGATGCGATTTGTGTTGCGATTCTCACAATTCTATATGCATTGCTATTCGATACTGCGTTTTTATTACAATTTGATGTTCCAAACATATTGCTCACTAACTATACGTCTGCTGCAGAGAGACAAGAAAGAGAATGAGAAAATGTAAGTGCTGAGAAAGTGCTGAAATCATGTTGGCTCAGTATTTAAAAAGAAGATGGAGAATAATCTATAGGATGGCAGTCTTCCTGGGGCATACATCTATACATCTACATTATTATTTATTACATTTTTGCACTGCTGCTAAATTAGAGCCATATAAAATCTGCATTGCAGAAAACGCAGACGGAATCACGGAGTCCAGACATTAAAACGGAATTCAAACAATATTAAAACATTTATTGAACTTAGTAGGAAATCAACTAAATGTATTGAACTTAATCATGACATGAACAAAATGCATCAGTGATTCATATTTTTTTCTGCAACTTTCTGAAACGGCACAGGAATGCCTCTGTATGTGTGTTGTGTATGTGTAATTACACTTTGTGAAGCTTAAAAAATGTTAACTATCAACTAGCCTATGCCTACCTGCCAGAATGACATCGTGATTATTTTGCATCAATCCAGTGGCCATTTGTTTTGCAAACTCTGCAATCACATCAGTGCTACAGAAATGCCTCTAACCAAACAACCAACAGTCTCTGGCTGGTGTACAATTGCATTAAAGGCTAACTACACCCACAATTCAACATATCTTATACAGTGCCTTCGGAAAGAATTCAAAACCCTTGACTTTTTCCACATTTTGTTACGTTACAGCCTTATTCTAAAATTGATTTAAAAAAAAAATCCGTCATTCATCTACACACAATACCCCATAATGACAAAACAAAAACAGGTTTTTATGAGTTTTTGCTCATTTATGTAAAATAAAAAAATTATGTAGTGCTGCAAAGATCGTTGTCCTTCTGGAAGGTTTTCCCATCTCCACAGAGGAACTCTAGAGCTCTGTCAGAGTGACCATCATGTTCTTGGTTACCTCCCTGACCAAGGCCCTTTCTCCCCAGTTTTCTCAGTTTGGCCGGGCGGCCAGCTCTAGGAAAAGACTTGGTAGTTCCAAACATCTTCCATTTAAGAATGTGTTCTTGGGATACTTTAGACGTAGCTCAGTTTTCAAGGCTAACTAGGCTGTTTGTCCTCGTAGTGTATTTGGTCTGCCTGCTCCAAGATTAGAGTCCCAGGTTGTCTGGTTTAGTTTGGGCTGATGACACATCTGGTCTGCCCTCTTGAGTCCTTGGACTGTCTGGGACAGGCGACAGTGGTGGGGGCAGCACGCAGTGCCACTTTATCAACCCCCCACCAACACCACCAGGCAACCGACACACACATCGCTAATCCCACTGTAATGGCAGTTGATGTTAATTCAGACCATATAAAGTCACACACTCACACACACCATTACTCCCACAGCAATGCCAATTGATGTTAATTTAGACCATAGTCTAAATCAGGCGTTTCCAAACGTTTTCACACGCCCCCCTTCCAGCATTGGGGAACATCTGCCTCCCCCCCATTTGATCTAGACAGTTCTGAAAAGTAATGAATAGCTCTCTAAGGTCTACAATGACTGACATGACAAGAGGAAAATTGATGATGCACTACCCCTCTCACCCCACAGTTTGCGAACCACTGGTCTAAATGATTTGATAGTCTGTGTGTGTGTGTGTTGCTGTGGAAAGACACTTCTCCTTGTCGTAGCCTATATAATGAACTGAGAAGATGCCTCTTTGGTGGTTAAAGCAACGTTTGAAGCTGTGACGTTGATGTTCCATGCTGAAATTAGTCATTACATGGTCAAGCAGCACTGAGAATTGATCACAACATCCCAGATAAGCTCTCATTCATCTCAAGGCTTTTAGTAATACCATTTTACTCTGTACTAGTCAGCACAGCATTCAGTTGATAATTTCCTTTCAGGCTTTGTTTTTCTGACCTCCAGTTGTAGTGGTTTTGTAATACAGACTGTGCTTGTGTCCCAAATGGCTCCCTATTGCCTATAAAGTGCACTAGTCCCTGTGGGCTCTGGTCAAAAGTAGTGCACTATAAAGGGAATAGGAGGCAATTTCAGATGCACGCTGTGTGTATTAGAAGAGGTAGGTGACGATGATGATGCTGACTGCCAGGTGATGATGAACATGCTCATAGTATGTGGTGATTGAGATGGCCTGATGAATGCATAAAGCCCCACTGCAGTCAAAAACTAGATTTTTCTGTATTTTATATCTACAGTTGAAGTTGGAAGTTTACATACACTTAGGTTGGAGTCACTAAAACTCGTTTTTCAACCACTCCACAAATTTCTTATTAACAAACTATAGCTTTGGCAAGTCGGTTAGGACATCTACTTTGCGCATGACACAAGTCATTTTTCCAACAATTGTTTACAGACAGATTATTTCACTTATAATTCACTGTATCACAATTCCAGTGGGTCAGAAGTTTACATACACTAAGTTGACTGTGCCTTTAAACAGCTTGGAAAATTCCAGAAAATGATGTCATTGCTTTAGAAGCTTCTGATAGGCTAATTGAAATACTTTGAGTCAATTGGAGGTGTACCTGTGGATGTATTTCAAGGTCTACCTTCAAACTCAGTGCCTCTTTGCTTGACATCATGGGAAAATCAAAATAAATCAGCCAAGACCTCAGAAAAAAATTGTAGACCTCCGCAAGTCTGGTTCATCCTTGGGAGCAATTTACAAACACCTGAAGGTACCACGTTCATCTGTACAAACAATAGTACGCAAGTATGAACACGATGGGACAATGCAGCCGTCATACCTCTCAGGAAAGAGACGCGTTCTGTCTCCTAGAGATGAAGGTACTTTGGCGTGAAAGTGCAAATCAATCCCAGAACAACAGCAGAGGACCTTGTGAAGACGCTGGAGGAAACAGGTACAAAAGTATCTATATCCACAGTAAAACGAGTCCTATATCGACATAACCTGAAAGGCCGCTCAGCAAGGAAGAAGCCACTGCTCCAAAACCGCCATGAAAAATACAGACTACGGTTTGCAACTGCACATGGGGACAAAGATTGTACTTTTTTTTCTGGTCTGATGAAGCAAAAATAGAGCTGTTTGGCCATAATGACCATCGTTATGTTTGGAGGAAAAAGGGGGAGGCTTGCAAGCCGAAGAACACCATCCCAACCGTGAAGCACGGGGGTGGCAGCATCATGTTGTGGGGGTGCTTTGCTGCAGGAGGGACTGGTGCACTTCACAAAATAGATGGCATCATGAGGAAAGAAAATGATGTGGATATATTGAAGCAACATCTCAAGACATCAGTCAGGAAGTTAAAGCTTGGTTGCAAATGGGTCTTCCAAATGGACAATGACCCCAAGCATACTTCCAAAGTTGTGGCAAAATGGCTTAAGGACAACAAAGTCAAGGTGTTGGAGAGGCCATCACAAAGCCCTGACCTCAAGCCTATCGAAAATGTGTGGGCAGAATTGAAAAAGCGTGTGTGTGCAAGGAGGCCTACACACCTGACTCAGTTACACCAGCTCTGTCAGGAAGAATGGGCCAAAATTCACCCAACTTATTGTGGGAAGCTTGTGGAAAGCAACCCTTAAACATTTGACCCAAGTTAAACAATTTAAAGGCAATGCTACCAAATACTAATTGAGTGAATGTAAACTTCTGACCCACTGGGAATGTGATAAAAGAAATAAAATCTGAAATAAATCATTCTCTCTACTATTATTCTGACAATTCACATTCTTAAAATGAAGTGGTGATCCTAACTGACCTAAGACAGGGAATTTTTACTAGGATTAAATGTCTGGAATTGTGAAAACTGAGTTTAAATGTATTTGGCCAATGTGTATGTAAACTTCCGACTTCAACTGTATTTACATTGAGGTTGAAGTAATACTGTGAAATTGGGAAAATTATGATAATGCCTTTTTAGTGTAAGAGCTGTTTGAAAAGGCCGCCTGAAATTTCAGCCTGTTTTGGTGGGATGGAATTTTTAGCCTGCCTTGTGACATCACCATGCGGTAAATTCGTTAATAGACCAATGAGAAAGAGAGTTCCAAACCTCTACTTAGTTTTCCCCTCCCCATTCAGACCGCTCCGACAGTCGTAGCAAAATTCTTGCTTGAGAAATATCTCTTTTCTAAGAAACAATTTTTTTTTTTTTTTTTTTACCATTTTCATTTAAATTAATCACAGTAAGGTACTTAATTGTTATCCAGAAATGATTTGATATTAAGATAAAAACATCTGCATTAATACAGGGGCTCAATTTGCATTGGATTCGCTCAGGACACAGTTTCACATTCCTTCTATTTTACGCACATTCACAGACACACGTGTGTTCGGACATGAGAGGAATGTGTGCTCCCTTCCCAAAGATAATGTAATGTTTCGACACATCAATGTATTCACAGCCAGGGCTGATACTCAAGTAATCTGTAATGGATGCGTAATGGTACTTTCAGCGGTTTTCATACTTCTCATACTTCACTCTGCCTGTGCCCCAGATGGCACTCTTTTACCTTTATAGTGCATTACTTTTGGCCAGGGCCTATAGGGAATGCAGTGCCATTTGGGACAAATCCTCTGTGTCTGTCCTGATGTCTGTGGAAAATAATCCCGAAACCCACAAAATGGCCACTTTTAAAGATGACAAGTCTTACGGTCCCCCATAATAAAAACAGACTGTGACAGATGTGTCATCTTTTAATTTTCAAGATATGGGGCAATGAAACATTTATTAGATGCTCAAATAGACAGTGTTCTTATGCAGCCCTTTGATGAGGGCATGGTGCTGTGCTGTGGTATGACGGTGTGAGACTGTGACACAGAAAATATAGTTTACCAAGCTACCAATTACTTTACACTGGAAGAAGTTACGCTACACTGAAGCTACCTTTTAGAAAAACATAGTTTACTTAACTAAAGTTACTTTGAAAAAGTAGTTCACTACATCCAAACTAGAGAGGGAGTGAGGGAGACGGACAAAGAGAGAGAGAGAGACTGTGTGTAATGCAGTTCCCTGACCGACCTACCTCTCCTCTCCACTACGTTGCCTTCCTTCCACTGTTTGCCCACTCTGTTAACTGTTACGAAAGGCTGCTGTGTACTTTGGCTGCATCCCAAACCTGTTAAACACACGCATCGACTGGTGGGCCATCATCAAAGCGGACCGACCTGCACAGCACTACCACTAATGGAGAGAGGTCCTAGCGGAACGCAACAATCAGCATTCATTTCTTAGCTGGGAGCTGTGTGGTCTAGTTCTGTGGGGGGCGCAGCACAGGCCTGGTTCTCAGGACAGCATGTAACTGATTTTTGTAGCAGGTCAGAAGAACATTTTCGCTAACACTTTTACTAACCTTAACCTAAGTCTCCTAACCTGCTATGTTAATTCTCCTAACCTGCTACGAAAAAGTCACTTCGGTATCGAAGTGGCGTGAAACTAGTGTTTCCCCTGGGCTGTATGCAGCTTCCCATTTACACTTTGGGGTGGCAAAGGTTTGATGGAATTAATAGTTCCCCACAAGCCTCTGATCAAATTGATAAATAATATCCTCTCCAAAAAGTAGCTTTCTATGTTTCTTCACACCTTTATATATCTTGTTGTATGGGAGTCTATGCAATAGAATGTTTGCAGGCTGATAAAAGAATGTTGAGAACAGTTGGAATGTTCACCTGCTCATTGAAAATGACTATCAAACAACAATGGAACATTCTATTGGGTGGATCTCATCTTAAAAACCATGGGATCTAATGATTTACCTAGACTGACTCATCATTGAAACAATGTTACAAATAGCAGAACTACATTTTAATTGCATTGTTTTAGGGAAATTGGTCATACTGGGAAATAATACAAGTCCAAGAGATCGAAATCTGGTACAATATTGTTTTGATAGTTGCCACTTGTAATAGTCTGTTGTATAGCAATACTCTGCATACTAAGATGAAAGGTTAGATCTGCCATTTGTTGTCTTGTCCCAGCAAGCTAACTCAAAGATTTATGCAAACACAAATTATCTCTAAAAAGGAACGTTGTTGATTATAAGCTCTTCTGTCCCTGAACATCTTAAAATGATGTTCTCTATCCTTCAGCCTTATTTATTTAATTAATTAATTAAATTATTTAATTAAATATGTTACCTAATAATTTTGTAGCCATTAGTTCAGTGGCTGTTTGTCAAATTTAATTGAAATTATGCAATTGGTGATTAGAAAAAATCTAGCCTTTTAGCAATTGGTCTATTGCTGATGCCCCCGACAAACCTCAGCTAACTAACCGACACATATTTCAGTAGGCCCTATACTACAATATGCAATTATTTCATAAATAGTGTAACTAGACACCATCTATAAAGGCTTTAATTCTTAACCAGCTATGTAAGTTGGCGGTTTGTTAGAATGTTACGTTGGAATGAATATATGACAGGATTCAAGACAGATTTATATTTAACAATATGGCATAATATTGTATACCATTATAAGATATATTTGAATTGTTTTCAAATAAAATATAGAAATTAGGGACGCAAATACTGACCAAAATAAATTACCCAAATAGCGTGTTGCCAAATTTTGTTAACACATTTGCTAATATTTTACAGATTATATATTTTGCAAACATGGCTAAATTGGTTGTGATATCTGCATACCTATAATCATTTTTGTATTATCCTAGGCATATTCCACTATTATTGAAAGAATTGTGGCAATGTCACACCAATCCAAATTAAACCAATGGAGCCTGTTGACGGACATATTGGATAATGTGTATCATATGGTTAAATCGGCAATAGCTAAACATAATTGTTTAGACTTTTCCTAGCTTTATGTAAAGTTTGGTGCACTCATTATGAAGGCATTTTGTGAAAAATGGGTTCCCTGTACCTCTTTGCTGGACGTAATGCATTCGTATGGGATTTCATATAGAGTGCAATTGTAACCGATGTGAAATGGCTAGTTAGTTAGCGGTGGTGCGCGCTAATAGCGTTTCAATCAGTGACGTCACTCGCTCTGAGACTTGAAGTAGGGTTTCCCCTTGCGTTGCAAGGGCCATGGCTTTTGTGGCGCGATGGGTAACGATGCTTCGTGGGTGTCAGTTGTTGATGTGTGCAAGGGTCCCTGGTTTGAGCCCAGGTTGGGGCGAAGAGAGGGACGGAACCTACACTGTTACACAATATACAGAGCAGGTTTCACATTTCTTGATGTTAATACAATTTACAGAATCATATTGCATATCATTTGAATCAATAGACATCAGTGAAGGCTTCTAAAACATTTTCTAAGTGTTTTAACGTAATATATTTGAAACCACTACAAAACTCAACAATTTGGACAGCTTTTCTGGCATATTTTCCCCACTATTCTGCTAAATACATATAACTGACATATTTGCGCCATCATTTTGTGTTGTCCTCATTTTACCACACATTTTAAGCCATTACCCTTACAGAAAAAACACATGATATGGAAAATCACATGATTTTGGAACACTTCACATGTGATGATATTCCACATAAAGTTTCACATAATCACAACTGGATTCAAATTTTCACATGAGATTTCACAGCTGATGCAGTGCAAGGAATTTTTTTGGGTTAGGATTTCCCTGGAATGTAATGAAATAGTCACAGTGTTTTCAACTTACATATTTGACACAGATGATTATTTATATAGAAATTATTGCTCAACATGTCCTCACCTGGGATTTGAACTCACAACCTCTTGGCTCACTGTATTCCGATCGTCCAGATACGCCACCATGTCTGTGTTAATGACTGATTTCACCTGTTTTCCTACACTTTGGGCTTCAAACCTTAAAACTCTAATAAAATGTCATTACTTCACTTACAAAAAAAATATGTGAAATTTGAAATCGTGTTTTCACATGTAAAACTGCTGTTTTCACATGTTGAGCTGAAATGTTCACATGTGAAAACAAAAGAGACATATGTGAGGTCGAACCATGAAACCATACGCTCACATGTATTACATTTAAAGTTCACATGTTAACACCACATTTACAAATTTCAGGAGAAGAACACATTTGCAGTTTCACATGTGAACACCTAACTCTCACAGGTGGAATTGCATGTAAAAATCTAATTTGCAGTTCCACATGTAGGAAAATTTCACGTGAAAATCGAATTTGTAGTTTTATATGTGAAAAACGTTCAAATGTTGTCACAGGTGTAGTTTCATGGTATCACATGTTGAAATTTGCATCCCCATGTTGTCACATTTATTTCACGTCACATCAACAGGGTTTTAATGGAGCGGGTCGAGAGCTTCAAGTTCCTCAGTGTCCACATCACTAAGGATTTATCATGGTCCACACACACTAACACAGTTGTGAAGAAGGCACGACACTGGCTCATCCTCCTCAGTAGGCTGTAAAGATTTGGCATGGGCTCCTCAGATTCTCAAAATTTCTATAGCTGCACCATCGTGAGCATCTTGACTGGCTGCATCACCGCTTGTTATGGCAACAGCTTGGCACCCGACCGCAAGGCGCTACAGATGGTAGTGCATACGGCCCAGTACATCACTGGGGCCGAGCTCCCTGCCATCCATTACCTCTATACCAGATCTCTATACCAGAGGAAGGCCCTAAAAATAGTCTAAGATTCCAGCCACCCAAGTCATAGACTGTTTTCTCTGCTACCTCTCTGCTACCGCACGGCAAGCATTACCGATGCACCACGTCTGGAACTCACATCACCCTGAACAGCTTCTACCCCCATGCCATAAGACTGCTATATAGTTAGTTAAATAGTTTACTAATAGCTACCCAGAATATTTGCATTAACTCTTTTTGCACTAACTCTTTTGACTCATCACATACACTGCTGCTACTGTTTATTAATTATCATGTTGCCTACTCACTTTATCCCTACCTATAAGTACATACTGTATCTACCTCAATTACCTTGTACCCCTGCACATTGACTCAGTACTGGTACCCCATGTATATAGATAGCCATGTTATCGTTACTCGTTGTGAATTTATTCCTTGTGTTATTATTTTTGTATTATTTATCTTTTTTTCCTCTGCATTGTTGGGAAGGACTCATAAGTAAGAGTTTCACTGTCTACACCTGTTGTTTATGAAGCATGTGACAAATACAATTTGATTTGGTCCCGTGTGGCTCAGTTGGTAGAGCATGGCGGTTGCAGGGCATGGGTTGTGTGTTCAATTCTCACAGGGGACCAGTACAGAGAAAAAAGAAAGAAATATATGCACTCACTACTGTAAATTTCTCTGGATTAGAGCATCTGCTAAATGACTAAAATGTACAAAAATAAATCATGTGCAACAAAAAAAGTCACATGTTAGTTTCATGGTATCACATGTTGCTTTTACATGTTATCACATTCACTTCACAAAAGATCACGTGAAACACATGATCACATGTGAAATTCATATGGTTTTAGCCGCATTTATTTATTCAGCTATGCAAAGCCAATGCAGTTTCTCCCCATTGACATGAATGGTGGCCATCTTGAAAATAGGCTGCTGGGCCTGATTATAGACAAAATATATGATGACTCTATATAGCAAAAAAAAAATTATATCAAAAATGGGATTCCTTGTTCTGTGTGAAATTTGGTGTAGTTATCTTCTATGGTACTGTAGGTTGTAAGGCCATATTTGCATATTTCCCAGCATGCCTTTCGAGTGGATGTGAGAGACCTACCCATGACTGTGTTTGTTAATGACAGAGAGACATGGTTGTTGTATTCAGTCAATCCTAGTCCTGAAGCAATTCTCAAAGTGACTGCCTAAGTGAATGTGCTTCAATTAAACGTAAACTCTTTATGACTACATACTATACAGTTCATAAGGCCTTAAGTTATGGATGACTTATCCTCCAAATTGTAGTCTGAGAATTCTGGTTCTTGGGTCACATCAGACCTGCAAGTCACAATACACTGGTTTCTGAAGTGTTTAGTAATTTCTAGCGGAATCCATCCAGAGTGAAGCTATCCAACAATTTGAATATTTTATCCCCCACAACCTGCACTCAGAATGACTGCTTTGGTAAAGGACAATCAAGACTACCTAAACCATTTAAACTGGTCCAACTGTTGCAGTAATGGGTGCAAAAAGTCCAAACCCTTACAGATTCTATTAGTTTATATTTAAAAAAGCATGTTTAATCTTGCATTCTAAATGTTTTAGTTTTAAACACTGACATTTAGATTATAAACGTGTCATGTTCATGATTTTACAGTGTAGAGTGCATCCCAATGCTGCCCATTCTGTCTCGATGTACCCCAAAATTCATACATACTGTATATGACATTTGAACCCCCAAGGTGGGCCCCTAGAGATGTCATTATCAATCCAGTTGTTTCCTACCTTAATTTGTGTTGTATTAGGAAGTTAATAATATATCAATTGCCTTAGTATGAGATGATAGTTCCCTGATAATGCTAAATTACATTTCATACCCTCAATCCTATTGGCATAACTAACCACATAGGGGTCATAAAATATAATGCAGTGATAACCACATTTAGCTACCTCCGATAAGTGGTTATCATACCAAAATATACCCACAGACATGGACCTTAATAAAAATCACCATCATCAAATGTAGCCCTCTGGCCCATGGACTATGAGGCTGGAGTCCTTCTAACAACCCACAGACAGACAGACAAGACAGCTGATTTGGTTCTGCTTGGCTCAGTCACTATGGTCAGCAACACAGCACAGCACAGCAGAACCTCTCTCTCCATCTCTCTGTTATCTCCTTACCGCTTACTTATCTCTCATCTCACTACCTCTCTCTTTCCTCTTCTCATTCTCTTTCTCCCCTTCTCTGTCTTTACCACACATAAATTCACTAACCTGGCCATTGCATGTGCCTCACCCACTCCCCTCACTCGCTCCCTCTTCATTATTAACTGCTGCTTGATCAAAGAGCCTGTGTGTGTATGCGTGTGTGTGTGTGTGTGTGTGTGTGTGTGTGTGTGTGTGTGTGTGTGTGTGTGTGTGTGTGTGTGTGTGTGTGTGTGTGTGTGTGTGTGTGTGTGTGTGTGTGTGTGTGTGTGTGTGTGTGTGTGTGTGCGCGTGTGTGCGTGTGTTTGCCCACCCTCATACATTACCAGGGCTAATTGGTTAATGGATGTATTCCTTCTTATTTTCTTTGCTTCAACAAGGCTTTATTTCCCTTTCCATATTTACTGTGTTGTGCCACCAGGTCTGAAAACTAAAGCAGATCACCTCTACTCTAGCTGTGCTTTCTGAGTGATGATGATGAACAGTTCTGGGGGTATTAAATAATTACATTAAGGGGGAGTTTGATAGATTTTGCTATACAAGGTTACCTTCAGGTGGATTCTAGCTGCTTGTTCGTAGGCAGCTCCATTTCATTTTATGACACAGTTAACTTTGCACTCACTTTAATGTTATATCAACTCAAGCTGTGGTTGTGTTGGTGTATGGAACTGAGGAGGATGGTATGATTCTATCTAACTGGTATATGAACAATGAACATAACATAGCGGTCGTCTGAAGTGCAGCTATGTAGCATAGCTCTAGCTAATTTGAGACAAAGAGCGAATTTGACAAATTTCCACATTGCGTGGACAATAACGTTTTTCTAATTCCAATTAGCTGCTGTGTGTGATGTTGGAGAACCACCATGGTCCTGTGTGTTCTCCAGAGCCAGACCTATACTGTAGTTACAGTAGAGAGACCCTCACCCACGACTTCCACCCCATGCCCTCCACAACTACTTTGAGTCCCAGCCAGGGCACGGCACTCTGACTTCCTCTCCCTAGCAGGAAGTTGGGGTGCTGCCCTGGCTGTTCCACTCAGACCAGGGTGTGGAGACGGGACCTTCTCATTGGAGCCCTTATCGCTGCCAATCGGAATCAATTTAGTGGCTGTTACCTCACTGCCCTTTCATCACCGCTCTGCCTTTCCTTTCATGCCAGCAGGAGGGAAAGAAAAAAATAAGGTGAGGAAGTCAGAGTGCCGTGCCCTGGCTGGGCTGGGAGGGCTGGGCTGCCGTGCCCTGGCTGGGAGGTTGTGGAGGGCATGGGGTGGAAGTCGTGGGTGAGGGTCTCTCTGTAACTACAGTATAGGTAGGCAGAGCCTATCTATTTCATCCAGTGACCTGAATACATGATTCACACACACAGAGCCAATGCTAAATAATGTAAGTCAAAATAAAAGAGCTGCGAGCTGCTGACTGTTCTGTTCCTCTAACCCCTAGGGACATGGAACAATGCTTCTGTCTGGCTGGTGTGGAGAGGTGCACCATGGAAGTCACGGGGACAGGAAGTGGATCTGGGCCCGTATTCACAAAGTGTCTCAGTAGAGGAGTGCTGATCTAGGATCATTTTAGACATTTTTTTTTTTCATAATAACATTATACAGACAGATTCTAGATCAGCACTCTTACTTTAAGATGGTTTGTGGATACGGGCTCTGATCTAATTTTGGTCAGGGGACTTACTTTGTTACAATATTACACTAGACATGGATAGGCTATAAATTTGTCGATAAACACAGGGCATGTATTCTGGGTGTCTTTCTGTCTGTCATTCTGAGAGTATGTGTGTGTGTGTGTGTGTGTCCACTTATCGCATGTGGTTAGATCAGAAAGTTACAAAACAGGTACAGATGCTAGATGTACAATATGAGGCAGAGATGGCGATGTTCTGTGCCTTTAGGTGTATATTCCATACTGAGTTTTATTTCAGGCTTGGTTGTTGCGACTCGGGTGACTTTGTTGTTGGTTATATAATGAGCATAAAGTAGCCAGTGTTGGTTGCATGAGGCTTTTGTTACAGGCTGGTAAGTGGAAACCCAGCAGTGGCAGCAGACTTTGTTAAAGCATTGGTTTCGGATTCTGATTCAGCACGGTGTCGCTGGGTTGGTTATAACCCTGATTTGGGGACAATCATGGACACTTGGGATGACTTGATCTGGCAGAGTCTGTGAGTGTGAGAGAAAGTGGAAAACCCCATACACACATATGCATAATTGCAATGACCTGAGTGGAGCCGAGGAGATGGGGTAAACCAGCGACCTTTGGAGGGGACCCTCCACGCCTGCCTGCAAAAGGGTTCAGCGCTTTTGTTGTCTCCAATAATGATTTCCTTTTGGGTCACTTTTACCAGCTTTCAGGCCAGTGAAGGTGGATCTGGCCAGGTAGCTAGCGGCCTAGTGTCTATTCAGTGGTCTGGGGGTAGAAGCTATTGTCCAGTCTGACAGTTTTTTTGCTGCCCCCCCTATGGATATTCTACTCCCAGCCCCCAATGGACATGTATCATTGTTACAGCTGTAAATACACTACGTGGACAAAAGTATGTCGAACATCTCATTCCAAAATCATGGGCATTAATATGGTGTTGATCCCCCCTTTGCTGCTATAACCGCCTCCACTCTTCTGGGAAGGCTTTCCACTAGATGTTGGAGGGACTTGCTTCCATTCAGCCATAAGAGCATTAGTGAGGTCGGGCACTGATGTTGGGCGATTAGGCCTGGCTCGCAGTTGGCGTTTCAATTCATCCCAAAGGTGTTCGATGGGGTTGAGATTCAGTACTGCCTTGCATACTCTTGCCTGATCTAGAGTGTAATCATTTGCAAACAATACTTTTTATTGGACAAATTCAGGTATGTATATCACCGTTTCGTTCCGTTTAAGAAATGATTTTCAACAGAATTGGCGGAATGAATACACCTCTGGTCACACATAAACACAGTTCACATTCATAGCAGCCATGTTGTATTACTTCTCGCATCTATGTGCTCTCCTCCTCCCGCCTTTTCCCTTCGTGTGTGGACTTCAATGCACAACACATCAGCTGTATGTGACCAGGCGGAAAAACCTTTCCAAACCAACGTGTAAGCCAAATCATGCTACACACAGCTTACATCGTTGTCACCATATTAGCTAAAGTAACGTCATAGTCAAAATGGCTAATATAACTAACGCGTTAGTAAATCCACTACAATCATGCAGTAACTGTACAATTTATAGTCAGTAAGCAGTTTAGCAGTTACACCGGCAGGCCCCGGAGGCAATAAATGAGTAAAACCAAAAGCTTACCTTGACTTGGAAGAGTTCCAGTGTTGTGTTGGATAGTCATAGCCAGCTAGCTAACATAGCATCCCTCTATTTGAGCAGGATATTTAGCTAGGATATTTAGCTATTTATCTTTTTGAGTAGGCTAATCTAGCTAGCTGCATTTGCTAGCTAAGTAAGTTAAACTGAAAGTGAAAAAATTTACAATGTCTCTCTTGCTTCTCCAAAATTAATTTGTTTAAAACTGTTTAACTATTGTCTTTCTCTTTAAGGCAACTACTCACCATATTTTATGCACTGCAGTGCTAGCTAGCTGTAGCTTATGCTTTCAGTACTAGATTCATCCCCTGATCCTTTGATTTGGTGGACAACATGTCAGTTCATGCTGCAAGAGCTCTGATAGGTTGGAGGACATCCTCCGGAAGTTGTCATAATTACTGTGTATGGAAGGAGGTGAGAACCATGAGCCTCCTAGGTTTTGTATTGAAGCCAATTTACCCAGAGGAGGCCAGAAGCTAGCTGTCCTGCGGCTGCACCATGGTGCTACCGTACAGAGTGCTGTTGAGGCTACTGTAGACCTTCATTGCAAAACAATGTGTTTTAATCAATTATTTGATGACATGAATATATTTAGTATAGTTTTATCTAAAAAGGATGAAATGTTTTACCATTTTTATTTTTATGAAATTCACTGAGGAGGATGGTCCTCCCCTTCCTCCTCATACGTGTATATCTATTTTATTTTATTTTTTATTTATTCTTATTCACTTCTCTTTTTTTGACCTGCACTGTTGGAGCTTGGAGCATAAGAATTTCACTGTACCTTGCGATTACATTACAAGTCATCCAGTTTCGTGTATTAAATACCACCTCATATTTGATCTTCAAAGGTGAGACTGGTCAGGTTCACAAATAACTGGAGCAGCCAGTGGGTCCAGAGATAGTGTCCACACAGACACATACACAAACACCCACTCTCATACGTACACACACACACACACACACACACACACACACACACACACACACACACACACACACACACACACACACACACACAGTATAGTTTCCTGCTTATTCAGCCTCTCCAACCTTTCAGGAAACTTTATGGAGTGTATCGTAAACGAGTTAACCCCTCACCATGCCCCCATACCCTCCCCCCTCCCCGTCCCCCCTCCTTCCAGTGCAGCAGAGGGAGAGCAGAGAGCTTTTGCCTCACAGGTTCAAAGTTCATCCACTGGCCCCAGCAATCATTGACCCGGTTAGGCAATTGACACCTTTTTAATGGGACTCCATCTACTGTGAAATCAAAGGGAATAGAAGGAAGAACCAAGTGTTAGTCCCAAATGGCACCCTCTTCCCTATGTAGGTCACTATTGGTCAAAAGTAGTGCACTATATAGGGAATAGGGTGCCATTTGGAACATATACCAATCCTCCCTGGCTGGCCAGAGAGTAGAGAGATAGACAGAGACAACAGGTAATAAAGTCTGTCGGAAAATAAATAGTGGGCTAGGGTGAAATGTCAGGCCTGCCTTGTTTGTGGTTATAGTATTGCAAGGCCATGGTTTAGAATGACAAGGGAGGCAACCCTAGCCATGAGTTAGTGTTTCCCCCACTCACTCCTCAATTTTTCAGAGGTACAAGTAACTGCCAAAATAATGGAAACACTTGAGTAAATGAGGGATACAAAGTATATTGAAAGCAGGTGCGGTTCCTGAGTTAATTGAGCAATTAACATCTCATCATGCTTAGGGTCATGTATAAGAATGCTGGGCAGGCCATTATTTTGGCTGCCATGGCTATGCCCCCATAGGATGACAATGCCCCCATCCACAGGGCACGAATGTTCACTGAATGGTTTGATGAGCATGAAAATTATGTAAACCATATGCCATGGCCGTCTCAGTCACCAGATCTCAATCCAATTAAACACTAATAGGAGATTCTGGAGTGGTGCCTGAGACAGCGTTTTCTACCACCATCAACAAAACATTATGGAATTTCTCGTGGAAGAAATGGTGTCGCATCCCTCCAATAGAGTTCCAGACACTCATACATTCTATGCCAAGGTGCATTGAATCTGTTCTGGCTCGTGGTGGCCCACGCCCTATTGAGACATTTTATCTTGGTTTTTCCTTTATTTTGGCAATTACTTGTATGTAATATAGCCCACTGTTTAGGCAACAGCTAACACCACGGCCTGCCCTTCTCTTGTTAATCATTTTTCAGGGTTATACATTTAGGGAGATCACTCATTGTCTCTGGTGTAGCTACTGTACTGTACTACAGGGCAGGTGCGTTCCACCTAAGCTCCAAACACAACCCCCGTTTTACCCCATCCCTCGTTGGGCTTGCTCTGGGACCATTGCTTTCTGGAAAGACGGGACACATTTGACACACTTTTGTGTTTTGCATCATGCTCCCTCCCTCCTCCCTCTCAATACCGCCCTTCCTCTCTCAATACCTCCCTCCCTCCAGTCTTGTGCTTCCTAAGGTTTGAGTGGGCGGTGGTTTCAGCAGGCCTATCATGTGAAAGCATATCCAACATAGGCCTATCACACAAGAGTGTGATCAGTGTGGCTAATAGCAGCTGAGGTCAAAAAGCCGTTTCACTCATATTTATCAAAGCAGAGCAAATAACCACAGTGTTTTTAATAGACTTCTCTTATGGTCAGTGGTAATGAATCTGTGCTCTGTTATACTGCACTAATATTGGTTTGGACTGTATTGTACTATACATTAGCGAGGCTATATCCCAAATGGGTTGCATTAATATACTGTACATTATCGTTAATTCCTTCCATAGTCTTTTTCATCTCTACCATATCCACCGTTTGAGAAACTTGGAAACGTTGCGTTGCTCATTGTTCAAATTCTGATCTGGAAGACTTATCTAATGTAAATAGATGACAGGTTCTCAATTCCAGTTGGCTATTTTAAGGTTACAGCCAGGCTCAACAGATCCACTGTCGACGTAATCACGATTGCGCTCCATACAGCCTCCTTAGGAGGCTGAAGAAATTTGGCTTGGCCCCTAGACCCTCACGAACTTCTACAGATGCACCACCGAGAGCATCCTTTTGGGTTGTATTACCGCATAGAACGGCAATTGCACCACACGGCTCTCCAGAGGGTGGTGCGGTCAGCCGAACGCATCATCGGGCAGATTGCCTGCCCTCCAGGACAACTACAGTACCCGGTGTCACAGGAAGGCCAAGAAGATTATCAAGGACCTCAGCCACCCGAGCCACAGCCTGTTCAACCCGCTACCATCTAATATATGCCATTTAGCAGACCCTTTTATCCAAAGCGACTTACAGTCATGCGTGCATACATTTTATGTATGGTCCCGGAAATCAAACCAAATACCCTGCGTTTTAAGTGACATGCTCTACCAACTGAGCTACAAAGGACCACTAGAAGGTAGAGACTGTACAGGTGCATCAAAGTTGTGACCAATCTCCAGGCCACCAGACTGTTAAACCGTCTCCACTAGCCGGCCTCCGCCCAGTACACTGCTGTGAACCTTACACTGTCATTAGCCGGCTACCACCCGGTACTCTACCCTGCACCTTAGAGACCGCTGTCCTATGTACATACAACTTGGTCAAAATATTTATTTTTTAAAGACTATCAGAAAGAATGTTGGTACTTATTTATTTTGACTCAAAGCCACGAAAGTGTGAGTCACTCAGCTTTATGCTGACAAACATAGCTTTATGCTGCAAAATAGCCTGCTAAATAGACCAAGTCTAAATTAATATATTAAGTTGCCTAAATAAACTACTACATTTCAGAAATAAATGAAGTAGCTCAGGTCTTGAAAATATGGACAACTTTCTTCCCCTCCCTATCCTCACTAGACTGTCTTTCATTCACTTTCTTCTTCACATCAGCAAAGAAGGACTCTATATAGAGGGGCTATATAGAGGGGAAACTCTATATAGAGGGGCTATCAGTCGTTCACACTGTGGTAAATGAAGCCAGTTTGTTATTTAGAATGATTTCTTTCTGTTTTTAGAGGGAGATAAACCAAACCATAATCAGCGTTCTATCTCCCCCTTGTGATAGTGTGGCGCAATGACAGAATGATGCAATTTACCACAATCTGCCACCATCTACCACAAACGTCACAGCATAAGCTCTAAACTTTTAATTGAGGAACCACTGTAGAGTCATTGAACACTGGTCATTTAAATGTATATTTCCATACTGTTTTACCCACTTTATATGTACAGTATATACTGTATTTTAGTCATGGCTCATCCTATATAACTACTGATATACACACCTTTTCTATTCACATACTGTCCATACTGTCTACACACATCATTCACATACATGTATATTTATATTCCTGACTCTGGTCCGGAAGCTAATTTCCTGCAATTCTATCCATTTTGCCATGGGGTTTTGTACGGTGTATTTAAATTCTGTATTCTCAACATAGCACATGCTAATATTTCTACTACTGGACATTGCATTTTAGTTACACTGTTTATACTCACCGCATATTTATTTATATATTGGATTCTTGACATGTATTAGAGTGAGCTATCTACTGCTGTATCTCATTCTTAGTATATCTTGGTCATCTGGTGTATAAACGTATATATTGCATTTGAATTACTGTTACAGAGCTATTTGGGTTGTTAATTGGATTCGTTCCGACATTTCTTGATTTCTTTTCTAAGGATTATCTGTATACTTGTTTTACATTTTACTGCATTGTTAGGAGCAGGTAACATAAGCATTTCTCTGCACCTGCTATAACATCTGCTAAACTATGTACGCGACCAATAAACCTTGATTTGATTTGAGGCTCTGCTCTGTTCAGCTTTGCAAGGCTGGGGGCTCTGTATTACCCTCCATTGAAATCTGTCTGCTTTAATCTGCATGTCTGTCTCACTCTCTCTGAGTGACAACTGACAGTGACAGCCCCTTACCCCATTACAGATAATTTACACATCTATCTTCATAAATTCATATTTGTTTCAAGTTTGGTTACTCTTTGTATATAAGGTTATTTTATGGACCTGCTGCATGATAAATGTGTTATATCAATAGGAAAGAAACATTGAAATGTTCCTTCAATCACTGTCAATGGGAGTGTAACTACTACAGTAAATATACATAGAAACTATGCAGTTCAGTTCACCAGGGTTGTGTTGTTTTTGCCCTGTGATTGTATCCAATAGCGATGTAAGACGAAGGCATTTCCTTTTAACAGTATCTTCTAGAGTTTCCTCCCTCCGCCATACAGAGTCAGTCAGTGTGACGTGCATGCCACTCTGCCACATTATACCCACCTCTTTTATTTTTAGATCTGTTATCTGATATTGTCATGACAATGCAGCGTAAACAAACAGTGCTGATAGGTGCATTTCTTAGTTGTAACCTGCCTGGATCCCTTTGATCAGAGAGGGCATTCTATTCTGCCAAGCAGCCAAGGAGAGGACAGGGGAGCAGAAGACTGAGTGACATAGGAGAGGAGGAGAGGAGAGAGCAGATTTCATGCCAGAGAGTTCAAGGTTTAAAACTGACTGAGTGACATAGGAGAGGAGAGAGCAGATTTCATGCCTAAGAGTTCAAGGTTTAAAAACTGGGATGGAGAAATGAGATAATCTGTAGAGTTTCTTTGTGTATTGTTTTTGTTTGGTGCACCATCTCTGTTGGTTGGTGAATCAGCAGTGTTGATTTGAGGTGTTTCAGCTGGAGTGGAGTGGATGAGGTTTGCAGAGCTGTGTCTGTGCCCCATGCTGGCAGTTGCATGGCAGCATTGTGAGATCCGGTGTCCTTGGGGGATGGTGGTTGTGTGTGTGTATATATGCTGAGCCCATACATGGTGATGTCATTCCTTGTTGGCCCCGGTGCGTGGTAAAGGTGGGGGAAGCGAGCGGAACAGTGAGGCTGGTGCACTGTAGCAGGAGAGTGTGGGAAAAAACTGCACACCCCATACAGTACATACATGCATATAGCAGGGTTGGAGGCCGGTTGACTAGGGGCTGAGAGGGAGAGAGAGAGACAGACAGACAGAAAGAGAGGCTGTGTGCAATGCAGTTCCCTGACCTATCTCCTCTCGTCTCCACACCGCTGTTTTCCCACTCTGTTAACTGTTACGAAAGGCTGCTGTGTACTTTGGCTGCATCCCAAACCTGTTAAACACACGCAGCGGCCATCATCAAAGCGGACCGACCTGCACAGCACTACCACTGATAGTCCAATGGAGAGAGGTCTTTTGTGTAACGCAACAATCAGCATGTTAATGTCTTAGCTGGGAGCTGGGTGGCCTAGTACTGTGGGGGGCATGCTGGTTGTCAGGACAGCATGTAACTGATTTTCTTAGCAGGTTAGGAGAGCATTTTGGCTAACTCTAACCCTTTTCCTAACCTTAACCTCAGTCTCCTAACATGCTACGTTAATTCTCCTAACCTGCTGTGAAAAAGTGACTTTGATATCGAAGTGGTGTGAAAAGAGTGTTTCCCCTGGGCTGTATGCAGCTTCCCATATACACACACACACTAAGCCGCTCCCCCTGTGGAGGATCAAACCTGACATAATTAGAAATAAATTCAATTTAAAAAAAATAAATGCACACATAAATTGATAAATAAATGAATAAATAAATCCATACATAATTATATAAATGAGTAAAGAAGTATAAAAATACTGACCAAAATAAATAACTGTTTTCTACATATCTATGTATTTAATAATTGATCTATCTATTATCTAATTATTCAAAGTTTAATTCATTTTATGAATTTATATATTCATTAGTTTACTTATTTCTGTATTTCTTCCTCCAATATGATAATGGGGGGGTGTCAATCAAATGTCTTCCAAGTATATTACTCGCTAATGTTCAGTCTCTGGATAATAAAGATGAGCTCAGGGTGAGGATCTCCTTCCAGAGAGACGTCAGGGATTGTAACACACTCTGTTTCACGGAAACATGGCTCTCAGGATATACTGTCCCCGTCCATACAGCCAGCTGGGTTCTCAGTACATCGCACAGACAGGAATAAAAAACTCTCCGGGAAGAAGAAAGGCAGGGGTGTATTTTTCATGATTAACTACTCATGGTGTGATTGGACTCAAGTCCTTTTGTTCACCGACCTAGAATACATCACAAGCAAATGCCGACCGTATTACCTCCCAAGAGAATTCTCTTCGATTATAGTCACAGCCGTGTATATTCCCTCTCAAGCCGATACCATGACGTCCAAATACATACATTGTAGTTATTCCCTCCATAAGGCAATTAAACAAGCAAACGTCAGTACAGAGACAAAGTGGAGTCGTAATTAAACAGCTCAGACATGAGATGTATGTGGCAGGGTCTACAGACAATCATGGAATACAAAGGGGAAACCAGACATGTCACGGACACCAACGTCTTGATCCAGACATGCTAAACACCTTCTTCGCCCGCTTTGAGGATAACACTCTGCCACCGACGTGGCTCGCTACCAAGGACTGTGGGCTCTCCTTCTTCGTGGCCGACGTGAATAAGACATTTAAGCGTGTTAACCCTTGGAAGGCTGCCGGCCCAGACAGAATCCCTAGCCATGTCCTCAGAGCATGCACAGACCAGCTGGCTGGAGAGTTTACGGACACATTCAATCTCTCCCTATTCCAGCCTGCTGTCCCCACTTGCTTTAAGATGTCCACCATTGTTCCTGTACCCAAGAAAGCAAAGGTAACTGAACTAAATAGCCACCTTTTGCCTTGATGACAGCTTTGCACACTCTTGGCATTCTCTCAACCAGCTTGTTTTCCCAACAGTTTTGAAGGAGTTCCCACATATGATGAGCACTTGTTGGCTGCTTTTCCTTCACTCTGCGGTCCGACTCATCCCAAACCATCTCAATTTGGTTGAGGTCGGGGGATTGTGGAGGCCAGGTCATCTGATGCAGCTCTCCGTCACTCTCCTTCTTAGTCAAATAGCCCTTACACAGCCGGGAGGTGTGTTGGGAATTTGTCCTGTTGAAAAACAAATGATAGTCCCGCTAAGCCCGAACCAAAAAAAGAAATGCACCTTTTTCAGGACCCTGTCTTTCAAAGATAATTTGTCAAAATCCAAATAACTTCACAGATCTTCATTGTAAAGGGTTTAAACACTGTTTCCCATGCTTGTTCAATGAACCATAAACAATTAATGAACATGCACCTATGGAACGGTCATTAAGACACTAACAGCTTACAGACGGTAGGCAACTAAGGTCACAGTTAAGAAAACTTTCTACTGACTCTGAAAAACACCAAAAGAAAGATGCCCAGGGTCCCTGCTCATCTGCGTGAACGTGCCTTAGGCATGCTGCAAGGAGGCATGAGGACTGCAGATGTGGCCGGGGCAATAAATTGCAATGTCCGTACTGTGAGACGCCTAAGACAGGGAGACAGGACGGACAGCTGATCGTCCTTGCAGTGGCAGACGACGTGTAACAACACCTGCACAGGATCGGTACATCCGAACATCACACCTGCGGGACAGGTACAGGATGGCAACAACAACTGCCCAAGTTACACCAGGAATGCACAATCCCTCCATCAGTGCTCACACTGTCCGCAATAGGCTGAGGCTGGACTGAGGGCTTGTAGGCCTGTTGTAAGGCAGGTTTTCACCAGACATCACAGGCAACAACGTCTGATGAGCGTTACACCGAGGCCTGTACTCTGGAGCGGGATCGATTTGGAGGTGGAGGGTCCGTCATGGTCTGGGGTGGTGTGTCACAGCATCATCGGACTGAGCTGCTTGTCATTGCAGGCAATCTCAACGCTGTGCGTTACAGGGAAGACATTCTTCTCCCTCATGTGCTACCTTCCTGCAGGCTCTGCCTGACATGACCCTCCAACATGACAATGCCACCAGCCATACTGCTCATTCTGTGCGTGATTTCCTGCAAGACAAGAATGTCAGTGTTCTGCCATGGCCAGCGAAGAGCCCGAATCTCAATCCCATTGAGCACGTCTGGGACCTGTTGGATCAGAGAGTGAGCGCTAGGGCCATTCCCCCCCAGAAATGTCCGGGAACTGCAAAGCTGGTGCAGTCCATGAGGAGGAGATGAACTGCAGTACATAATGCTGCTTGTGGCCACACTAGATACTGACTGTTACTTTTGATTTTGACCCCCCCTTTGTTCAGGGACACATTATTCAATTTCTGTTAGTCACATGTCTGTGGAACTTGTTCAATTTATGTCTCAGTTGTTGAATGTTGTTATGTTCATACAAATTTGTACACGTGTTAAGTTTTCTGAAAATAAACGCAGTTGACGTTTATTTTTTTGCCGAGTTTATATCTTGGCCACGGAATTTTGGGTGATGCTCCCTCGCCCAGTACATGGCACGTTCCTTGTTTAGATAGTGATGAAAGTGACCTATGACCTCCCTAGGCCGCTGCCCTGTGTTGGGTTTAGGGGTGAGGGATCTGTGCACTCGGTCGAGCTCCGGCGGCTTGTCAAAGACATCATTGCCCATGACTTCTATCAATATGTCGGAGACAAATTTCACAGGGTTAACTCCCATTCTCAATTCCTTCCACCATGTTAACATTCCCTCCTGGTATAATTCTCCAATGAATCTAACTTTGAAAGTAGAGCTGTGTTGTCCATTTTCAGACTGTGTGACAGCTGTCTCCAGTTCGATAATCCGCTCCGTGTTGTCAGTGGTGGAACCTTCCAGTGTTATGAGACGTCGCGCACATTTTTTGGCTGTTTCCCGAAAGCATCAATGGAAGGTGCCAGCGAGGTGCTGATGAGAGCAGCCATATCTTCTTTTAGGCTACTTCGCTATTTAGCTAGATCAGCTAGAAGCGTGGTCATAGACTAAGTCTCTGCAGCTGCAGGGCTGGCCGCGGCTGTCGTTTTCAGTGCTCGAACAGTTGAGTCGGCCTTTGTGGATGCGTTGTTCATATCTGTTCTTCTTGGGTTGGTCTTGACCGTGGCACCACTACATTTTGAAGAATATAACCAAACAATATATCAATAGGAAAACTAGATTTGGCGTGTAAAATCTTTAAAATAAAAGTTAAATTGGGAGCCTCTCTCAAACATGTCTTCTTACGTTGCCCAACCGGATCTTCCTCGCGTTTTCTTTTCTAAGCACAGTTGACTCCCGCTGGAACAATGTCAATGGGAATTGTGTGATTTTTTCTACCCTCCCTCCCTGCAGTTAAATCTTAACTGCCAGCATTCAAAGCCTGTCAATGAAAGACCAGCTGTTCTTCCCTCCCTCCATCCTGCCTGCCCCTCGCCCTCCTCCACCCCCTGCCGCCCTTATGCCGCCTTGCCTTGCCGCCCAAACTTCCGTTATCCACTCCACACTACCAATGTGCGCCAACCGTCACGTCCCCCCTCGTCCCCCCATCCCACACCCCCGGACCCCTCCCACCCCCTCACACAGAGAGAGCCAGGCCGCTTCTGTGAAAGCATGAAATGCCATTATCAGCGGGCGTCAGGTTACCCGGGTGCAGCACCAAGATATTTCCCCACTGTTAGAGAGAGAAAGGCTGCATCACAAATGGAACCCTGTTCCCTTCATAGTGCACCCCCCCCCCCTTCGTCCTGGGTACCATTTGGGACACAGCCTAGAACTGACTGGGGGCCCTGGGCGGGGGGGCCTAGGCCGCTCGACTCGGTGGTAAAGACCCAAATTTGTACATTTGAACCATATGACCGAAATAGAGAGCGATGCCCTTTAATGTTGCAGTAGTCTCAGAAAAAACACGGGATGCGACTGGCCGCTATTTAGTTGAAGTTCCAACCTTAGAGGACTCCTTGAAGTAAATTATGGCTTATGTAGGCGGTCTATATGTTCAGTCTCACAGCGTCGCCAACTGGGAGAGATTCCTCACGACTGGTTCCAGGCAGCATCCTCAAAGCCTGTTATAACATTATAGACCATGGGATCCTGTCCAACACAGCTCCATCTAAGTATGTCCTGGGGAATAAATAGGGTATGAGAATAATAAGCACTGTTTAAATGTAATAATACATGCAATAACAGTTTCAAAACATACACTTGTTTTAAGATTGAGTGCTATTATAAAGCCTCTATTTGTGTTCACTTCAAGTACTTCATTTCATTTTCAATTTTTCCTGATGTGAAACACCCTCAAGCCTGTCTGAGTTAATATTGGAGTTAGTGTTTTGTTTTCTCACAAGTCATGTAAATGCATTAGTTAGCTGGCTTGCTCTGTCTATCACAGTGGTGGCTACTATTGTGTTATTGCTTATGGTGGCAGACGGGGACCCTTTGATCATTGTTTTATTTCTGCGTGGAGTGGGAGGGAGGCTGGAGGCTTCCTCTCCACTGCTTTGCTCTGCTTGGCCCGGGGCCACAGCTTTCTCTGATACCATCTGATAATATCTGATATTATCTGATCACACGCTTCCATTGCCTTTATGAACTCACTTACAGCAGAGCCTGGCAGAGCAGAGCTGTGACGAGGAGGACACACCTGCTGTATTCTGCTAGCCTGGTTCAACCAGACTCAACACTGTGTTCATCATGGTTGGTCACCATTCATCCCGGTTTAACTAAGCTACTGCACTATTCCCATCCTTGACCAGACACTCTCTATCCCTGCTGTCTGATAAACGTTGTCAAAGGTTCATATTATTATATGATATACACATATGCCAGACACTTTTCTTCAAAGTGACCTAGAGTGAGTGCATATGTCTGGGGGAATTGGACTCACAACCTTGGCCTATCTTGGTTCTGGTTTTGCTTCGGCGTCACCACTAAAACATTGTCCACCATTGGAACAAAGTTGTTTTTGCTGTCGAAGAACAGTCGCCGCAAAAATCATTTGCAGATTTCTAGAGAGGGGGGGAGAAACACTTCTTGCGAAAAGTAGCCAGGTCTTAAGGACATTTTTATTTTCTTCTTCTCCTTCTTTCCTTCTGTTGTTTTTCTTTTTCATTGTCACTCTACCCCTCTCTCTCTCTCTCTCTCTGTGTGAGGGAGTCGGTGGGGAAAGCTTTAATAAGAGAAGGCCATTGTTTCTGGGGGCTACCGCCTGCTTGCAGCTGTGGATGAAACTATCCGGCGTATTTGGCCCGGCGCCTGTCATCAGCCCCACTCCACTTCTTTTTAAACAGGAGGAGAAGAGAGAGAGAGAGAGAGAGAGAGGGAGGTGGTGGAGGAGGAGAAGTCAGGACAGGCTGGCCGGGTAAACGTTGCGCTACACGCTGCACGGTCTTGATGTGCTGCTTGATGTGGGCTGATGAACATAGGACAGCTTGCTGAGGCTGGGTATCCTCCGGCTCTAACACACTGCTTTGGTTTCATAACCCAGTTACAAAGTAATCTGTGGACTGTAAGACAAAATAGAGGCAAATGAGGGAGACTGTTCATTGTGCGTTGGTTTATAGTCATGCATCTTTGAAAAGACTGATCTGACCCGTAGCAGTTAGTATATAGTATTATTGACATCTTTAGTTTGAGCTTTGTTGATATCAGTGGACAATTTAACTTTCTTTCCCATCTTGGTCCATTGTGTGCCACATACTGGAGATCTGCATGGCTTCCCTATACCTCTTTAGGATAGATGTGGGGCCCCTACCTACGGCCCCCTCCCTGTCGCTCAGACAGCCCCTCTCCTTTTATCACTGCCTGCCTGTCAGATACTGTTGACAGTCAAAACATGAGGCCCTTATCCCCATGGCCCATCTCCTGGTCAGGAGGCCCCTAGGCCCCTCCTCTACACAGAGGAGGCCTCTGGCCCAGCGGGCTGTCTCTGCCTCGGGATGGGGTGGGCACGTGAGGTAGTGAAACAGTTCATTGTAGTTTCCTGGTAGAGCCCGACTGATATATCGGTTCTCCAATATTATCGGCTGATATTAGCCTTTTAGCACTATATCGGTATTGGCCGATAATTCAAGCGATAACCGATATTCAATAAATAAGATAGAAAAATGAAATATCATGCTGATCTGAACACTAGTGGCCATTCACATGATGCCATTATTGTCACAATGTATGAAATCAACATTTGAATCATAATTATTGGACAATTGCTCATTTGGATGGCAATTTATGATAATTCAGTGTGAAAAAATTTCACTTTTTCATTTCCCCCGTCAAACAGTATATCGACGGGTTTTGTTCCACAAAAAAATTGAAATTGGTATCGGACCCCCCAAAAAAACATTGGTTTCCTGACGAAGGTAATAAAGCCCTGGTGAGCAGAATTAGGCTGTGCCTACTGTAAATGGACCATTCCCCTACTTTCTCTCCCTGACATAGGCCTACCTGTACCCTGACATCCTGACTGATCACATGACAACAGAAGAGACAGAGGTGTGCTTTGACTAAAACGGAAATCATAGTCCACAGAAACTGAGACACGATAGTCCGGTGTCTCATTGTGACATAGCTACGCAGCTCTGAGACCACCATCCGCGTGGGGGGCACAGCCCGAACGCACACCTCCCCACAATTCCCAACCAACGCAGCTCCGGTACACGTCCTCTATTCACTTGAATGAGCTGACAGTTGGAGAAATAGCTTGAACTGTGCTGAGAATTAAAAAAGTATGAAAGCCAACAGTCCAATATTCTAGAACACTGCTGTGCGTATGCGTCCCAGTTTTGGACTATGATAGACGCTTAACAGGACTGGCTCATACATCATCACCACTGTGACACGCCAGACAGACAGTCAGTCCTCAAAGGGCCATAGAAATCCCCCTGATCTGAAAAGAAAATGGACAAAGTGTTCTTCTATGTTATTATTGTGTCTCTATAGCAGGACATTTCTAATACATTTCTAAAACTTTGTATAATCGAGTATGTGTGTAAACATCACATCACGAAGTCCTGTGCTTTTGGCTTAGTGTCTGTATAGTCTCAAGTAGAGTATTGTTTCCGGTGTCTCCAGGCCTTTGTGTGACTTGTGTTATGTGTCATGTCCGGGTTCTTTCCATGCGACTGGGAGCTCAGTACAGGAGCAGTCAAAGGGGACAGGGTTCATAATAAAAGAGGAGGATGAATGAAGACAGATTATGTATTCATCTGGTCTATTGAGAGGAAGTGATGCCTATAGACGAGGTCCCTGCCTGCCTGCTGAACCAACCAACCAATGCACCAACAGACTGACAGACTGATGATTACTCACAGGTGCAAAGAGGGGACAGCCTGGGCCCTTTATAATTCCCTTTTTCCTTCCCTGTCTCACACACACACTCACTATTTCCTTCTTGCTGTATCCCTCTCTCTCTCTCTCTCTCTCTCTCTCTCTCTCTCTCTCTCACACTCCTCTCTCTCTCTCTCTCTCCCTCCCTCTATTCCCCCCTCTCTCCAGACCCCACTGCTCTGCCACCTTCAGTGTGTGTGTGTGTTTGTTATCTCAGTCCTCCATCTCTCTGCTCTTGGCGCGTTTCTGCACGTACAGCCCTTTGTCTCTTATCAGTAATCCACATCTCTTATCCCTTTTATGTGAAAGCTTTATTCTTTTTCCTCCCTCACTCTGCAGTCGGCAACCTTTTATATTTCACGAAGGCCCCAGCAAACAAGGCCCTGGTCCAAAAGCAGTGAGGTCTCTCCAAACATAGTAGGAATGCCAAGTTACCCACTGAACCTACAAGGTGCTTTCTACTAATATTGCTGTCATAAAGGAGACTGAAGGGGAGAGATGGAGGAAGGGAGAGAGTTGAAAGGTGTGAGGGGGAGAAAGAGAGATGGAAGGTGTGAGGAGGAAGGAAAGAGGTGGAAAGTATGAAGAAGAATGATAGAGATAGAGAGCGAGAGAGAGAGAGAGAGGAGGAAAGTGTTGGTCGGCCAGTGTGGCTCATTTCCATGCGAGCATTGACAGTAATGTGTTCTGTGTGCTCCAATAAAGAATTAATCTTTAACCTGACTTTTTCCCTTCCAGAAAAGCCTGGAATTTCATAGGCCTTGTGAATAACCTGTGGCTGACTGACTGACTCTGTGACTGGCTGACTGACCGGAACTGTGACTGGACCATGCTAAATACTGTTAATAGTAAAGTAGCAACTAGCGTTTCAATTAATAATAAGTAATTTTATAATCAGGACCAACAGATCATTTAATTTTGAATTTGTATTAAGATATTGAAGTTGAATGTAATATTTTTGAATTTGTAGTGCAGAAATTGAATCATTGAATTCCTGAATGTAACTTGTACAGTATTTCATGATTTGAAATGGAATTTTCAATATTTTCAATATGGTAGATATTACATTCATTGTCTGTTTATCAAGATTAAAAATGATAATTTCAAGTGTATCAAAGTTTCATGTATTCAACTTATCAGTTTTCAAATTCAGTTCTGTAAATTCAGATTCAAAACCAGTCACCATCCTGGTAATTTGCTAGCCAGGAAAGGTAGAGGAGAACAGTATCGTGATAATATCGAATCGTGAGGTCCCTGACAATTTCCATCCCTACCAAACCACCTGTTACACTTCACCCCCCTTTGACCTCCTTCTTGAAGAGACCCATCCAAGTCATAGGACCAATGCCTAGGCTTTAGCTCAGCAGGCTAACAGTCAGTCACGTTACGTTACCCTTATAATGACTACCCTTGCCAGAGACTTGAAACTAACACATGTCAAACTAACACATTTCTTCAGGTCTCAGGCAAGGTTGCTCATCACATAAGCATGGACCATCAACACACTCTTTTGATGAGTAACCTTGCTGGATCTTAAAGATTTGTATTCCTGTGGCAGATGGGGATCTGTGAAGCTCACTCCTCAGCCTAAAGTGTCTCTCTTGTGCAATTGAAGAAGGCCCTTTTTAATAGCAAGATTGGTTGGAATGCTTCAGGAGGGCGGTCACGTGTGTTTTGGAAGCAGAAGTCCTGTGTTCAAGTCTCCGTATGAGCTGAATCAGGGCTAAGTTGTACTCGCTAAGCAGGTAGCATGACATCCTTTACAATGGTGCCACTGGACTCAGATCTACAGTTGCGCTGGTTCAACCACTGGGGTCGCTATGGAGTGAGTTTGGGAGGTGTATACAACGTAGCAGATGGGGATCTGTTAAACTCACTCATCAGCCTGAAGTTTCGCCCCTTACGCAATTGAAGAAGACCCTTTTTAATAGCACGTTGAGTTGAAACGCTTCAGGAGGGTGGTCACGTGTTTGCAAGGCAGAAGTCCTGAGTTCGAGTCTGAGCTGAATCAGGGGGAAGCGGTACATGCTAAGCAAGCAGCGTGTCATCCTTTACATTAACTTCCTGATCTGATCCCTATATGCTTTGGCTAAGCGGACTAACAAAGTCTTGTGACATGCAGGAGATCTGGTTCGAACACAGCCACAAGAGTAAGATTAAATAGGGAGGGCTATTCAACTATATTCTAATGGGGACCAAATTGCGTTTTTTGTCACACTCCCTTCTAACGTGTCCTGTCAACCTGTGATCATCATAGGGGGGACAGAATGTTCCAGAGAGTCTTAGCTTTCAGGAATAGGGTCATAACAGCTTATAGCCAAAACGGTTCAAATGCTACAACCAAATTCAACATACCACATAAAATCCAATGTTATTCGTCACATGCTTTGTGATCAACAGGTGTGGACTGACAGTGAAATGCTTACGGGCCCTTCCCAACCATGCAGAGAGAAAGACAATAGAGGCATAATAGAAAAGTATTATTATAAAAGTCATCAGAAATACAACAATAACTTGGCTATATACTAGGGGTAACGAGTTGATGTTTTGGGGTTATGAGGTAATTGAGATAGATATGTACATATAACTAGGAATAAAGTGACAAATAGTAAACAGTAACAGCAGAGTATGTGATGGGTCAATGCAGATAGTCCGGCTATTTGGTTAACTATTTAGCAGTCATATGGTTTGGGGGTAGAAGCTGTTCAGGGTCCTGTTGGTTCCAGACTTGGTGCATCGGTACTGCTTGCCGTGCGGTAGCAGAGAGAATAGTCCATGACTTGGGTGGCTGGAGTCTTCGACAATTTTTAGGGCCTTCCTCTGACACCACCTGGCATGGCAGGGAGCTCGGCCCCAGTGATGTACTGGGCCGTGCGTACTACCCTCTGTAGTGCTTTGCGGTCGGATGCCAAGCAGTTGCCATACCAAGCAGTGATGCAACCAGTCAAGATTCTTTCAATGGTGCAGCTGCAGAACTCCTTGAGGATTGGAGGGTCCATGCCAAATCCTTTCAGCCTCCCGAAGGGGAAGAGGCGCCGCCATGCCTTCTTCATGACTGTATTGGTGTGTTTGGACCGTGATAGATCCTTAGTGATGTGGACACCGAGAAACTTGAAGCTCTTGACCGACTCCCCTACAGCCCTTTCAATGTGAGTGGGGGAGTGCCCGGCCCTCCATTTCCTGTAGTCCACAATCAGCTTCCTTGTCTTGCTGACATTGAGCTTGTCATTGGCATCAGAAACCGCCAGAAGCTTCGGTTTACCACTGAGAGTGTTTGATTCCATCTGTTCTCCTCGACCTCTCCTGGTGGGCAAAGTACCAGGATGTTGTCACTGGTTTTGAATCTGAATGTGAAAACTAAATCTGAAGATATGAAGCTTTGATAAACCTGAAATTATAGTTTGTATACTTGATACACAGACAATGAATGCAATATCTCCCATATTGAAACTGCATATATAAATATTCAAATTGGGTATTCAATTAAATTGAAATTGAATTTTCAAACAGAATACAATATTCAATACTCATTCAATTCAGTTTAAAATCATGAAATATAAATTTAATTTAGGAAATCAATTATTCAATTTGTGCATTACAAATTCAAAAATATAAAATTGTAATTAAATATTCTAATACTTATTCAAAATTATGGAATTCAAATACAATTTCTGTTGGAACTGAAATCGCTTCATAGTTAGCACCAGTTGGGAATTTAGGAATTGTAATGATGGGAAATTGATTAGGAAATTGATGGTGAAATGTATGATTTATGCTGTTTGAATTGAAAGTGTAACACTCTTTTGGGCAGTTGCCAAACTTCATCTTTGCTTACTCTAACAGGACTGGTCAAAGCCCCCATGTGCAGAGTGTTATGCATTTCTCCATTCACCCACCCCTCAGATTACTATTCCATCTCCTCTGTTCTAGCTAAACTCTGCTGTAATGTATATGTACAGTAGCCTACACAAAGAGAGGCATGTGTTGGCCAACTAAACACGAGCCCAGGGGTTTGTATGTGTCTGTATGTGTGAGACAGAGATCTCTGGTGCCCCCTCTCTGTGGAACAGTCTGATTTCTGTATTCCTAGATGGCCAACAACAACCACAGTAACTGACACACAGACATTACAGAGGTTAAGCCAGTTGATAAAAAGACAAAAGGCCAATTGTAAGCTTTGAGATAGGGCTGTTTAGAAAAGGCATTATTGTTTACCTTTGTGATTAAAAGCGTTGCTTGTATTTTACCCCAGACGTTTATGGACCTCTCTGGGACAGATAACAAACATTACCGCCATTAAAACCCAACAATCACCTTGACACGTCATTCTCATGCTCATAATCAGCCTGATTTACCACTTCCTAAACACAAAGATTAGACATTCACTAAAGATCATCTCTCTCAGCTCTATCAAGTCAAGTATGCTGCCTAAGCATAACATACACCTTGTATTATTGACATCAGGCTGTTTCGAAGGAAGGACGCCATTCTCTAAAAATCATGGTTTAGTGTTTAGTCCAAGCAACGTGTCTCGGCTCTACACAGGATAAGACTGATTGTTTTGGTGTGTGCGTGCGTGCACCTGTTTTGGGGGGTGTAAATTGGTTTGTTGATTGACTAGGTTGACTGCTCTGAGTGGGAATGGAGACTCTTTCCTGTACGCCCCCTCCGTGCCCTTTGCTCTGTAGCCTGTGGCTGATCAGCAGTGCATGTTTGAGGCCAGGTAGTTAGGTAGTACTTTGGGTAGTTGGCCTCCTTGTTAGGTTATGGAGTATACTATTATTTGCTCTACCTCTACCATGGTCTTCAGTGTCTCTCCTGCTACCTGCCTGCATGGGGTCTCCAAGGCTGGCATGCATGTTTCCCTGCAGACCTGTAACCCCCTCTCTTCTCTCTCTCCCTCCCTCTCTCTCTCAGCTTCTCTCAGCAAGACAGTGTGCCTTTGAGTAGATCTTCACCAGTGGTCACCAAACCTTTTCTGAGGCAAGATCCCTCAAAATGCAGGCTGAGTAGTAATAGAATATGTTTCTAAACACTTCGACATTCATGTGGATGCTACCATGATTACGGATAATCCTGAATGAATAGTGAATAATGATGAGTGAGAAAGTATCAGACCCCCAAGACATGCTAACCTCTAGGCTTGGGCGATATACCGTTTATACCGGCGTATTTCAAAATACCGACGGTATGATTTTCATTACCGCTTCGCTGGGACAGCTGGGATGCGTGCAACGCCACTGCTTATACGTTATCTATAACTATACTAAATCAAAGATGTGTCAAATAAATGATATCCAGCTCAGGGCTCCAGCTATGCATTTGGTTTGCTAACTTGCTAGCTACGTGGCTAGATGTCAAGATCAAGCTTCTTGGTTACAGCAGAGATATTCAATCCCTTCCTGGATCAAGATCCCTGTTGCCTAAATTGTTTTGTGTCCAAACAAACAAACCAAAAAGCGTTTTCTTTGTTTGTTTGAAATAGCACCCCTTGTGTGTACTGCCGGTAATACCGCCCAACCCTACTAACCTGTCACCATTACAATAACAGGGGAGGTTAGCATTTTTTGGGGGGGTATAATATTTGTGCGTCTGTAACTTTCTCACTCACCATTATTTACGATTCATTATTATCCATAATCATGGTCGCATCTATATTCATGTAGAAGTGTTTAGAAACATATTATATTCTTCTTTACAATAAAAGTGACTCCAAAGTGACACAATACATTATTTGCCATTCATTTCTATTGGGCACAAAATAATCTGAAACACAACCCCCCCAAAAAATGCAAATGCATCCAACAACTTTGTAGAGTAACAAATTTGATGTAGTCATTGCGTGCTATGAATATGGGACCAAATACTTAACTTTTTGCTACTTTAATACACATAAGTGAATTTGCCCCAATACATTTGGTTCCCTAAAATGCAGAGAGTATGTACAAAAAGGCTGTAATTTCGAAACGTTTCACCGGATAGGGATGAAAATACCCTGAAATTGTTGTTTGATTTCAAATCCAAACTTTTGGAGTATAGAACCAAAAGATAAAAAAATGCTTCACTGTCTCAGTAATTATGGAGGGCACTGTATCTGATTGGCCAGTGGTAGGCCTATAGGTGCACTTGATTTGGTCTCCAGGCCGGGTAGGTGGGAGCACTTTGACTACTCGGCACGCAGGGCAGCTGAATCAAGTGTACCTACCACAAACAGTGTGAAACTAATACAAAATAAGAACGCAAGGGTTTATCATCGGGCTTTTTGGGGCTTTTTACAGAAATGTTTGACGATCGATCATTAAAGTCTTGGAGACCGACCAGTCTTGATGTGCCTTGGGCCACATCCATCATATTGGCTGTATTTTGAAAGTTATATATCTTGAAAACTTGATTGCTGAGATGCAAAACATTTTGGGACTATATCAACATTGGACTAATGAAACAAAATATATATTTTTAAGCTTTGAGCTTGATCTGTTTGTGTGTACATGTTGCTTTTATATGTTGTTGTTGAATGTGTTGTCGGAAACTCCTCGTCTGTCAGACTTATTCCTATTAAAAGGAAACTGTTTATGAGAAGTTGTGTGTGCGAGTGTATGTTTATTTGAATCAACCTGTGTGTGTACGGTGTGTACAGTGTATCCGTGTGTGTGTATCCGTATATGTGAACGGTGTGTATCCGTGGGTCAGTAGTAGCGGGATCACTGTTACAAGATTAGGATGACTCCTCCAGATGAGCGTTGTGTGTAGCAGTGCAGAGCGGCAGGGTGCAGCTGGAATTGCTATCTCCTTTGATATTGGGCTGCATGTAATGTGGAAAACACCCAGAGCCGGCTCCACTTCCTTCTCAAACGATACGGGCTTCGCATGCCAGTTGGTTTTATAATCCCTTGGCGATTAGACGTTTATTTCCACAGAATTCGCCCTTTGTCAAATATTTCTCAATTTTTTTCCGAAGGGATTTCTTTACTGTGGAGATAATGTCTAGATTCTCACTTTGTGTTTGTGTCAAAAGCCACATGCCCTGGCCGCTTGGCTGAGGGAGTGAGTGGTGGTTTGTTGTTTGGCAGTTTGCTCCAAGGCTGTCTCTCTCTCTCTCAGTCACACAAACACAGAATTTTTATTTCGTTTTCACACATGCCTACTCTCTCTCACAGACACAAATTCATACTTGTGCTTCATAGATAAATCCTAACAGTTAAATTGGCAGTCTAGCCTTTGAGCTAGAGTTAGTTCAAGTGAACTTTCATCCACTAATATTTAAACTGCAGGGCCTAAAGGCGTGTCATCAATACGCTTTAAAGATGGTAGAGATTAATGTTTGTCTGTGTGAAGTTCTCCCCTCCCAGTCTATCTATCTCTACCTTTACAACATGTTCTGTAGATGTCAGGGGAAGGAGGAAGTTCTTTGGACGTCCTTGCCACTCTCCCCAGAGGGGCTGCATGTTGAGACACAGCCCTCCCCTCCCTCCCTCCCGCCTTCTTCCCCGTGGTCTCCCATCCCACCGCATTCATCTCTCCTCCGGGGCGACAGTCACGTCTCCTTATTAGATCTGCCTCTCCTCTTCGTCTCTCCTTGGATGCGTTCCAAATGGCACACTATTTATTCCCTATAGGGCTCTGGTCAAAAATAGTGTACTATGTAGGGAGTAGGGTGCCATTTGGGACGCTATCCTTGTCTCTCTCAGGGCTTCCTACTAATGGGACAAACATGGACTCACTCTAGAGCAGTCAACACAAACATCAGTCATATTCAAACCAAATATGCAAGTGTGTGTTAGTGAGTGTGTGTGTGCGCTTGGGTTTCGCGCGCGCGCGCGTGTGTGTGTGTTCTAGGACGCCTTGAGTAAACCACCAATAGGGAACTCGGTCTAGCCAGCCAGCAGCTGTGGTTCCAAGTAGACACAAACACAACGCCTAGCTCTGAATCGAGATAAAGCACCTGTACCACAATTCTTCTCATGTGGTGCCAAATTCTGATATGAAGTTTCTGATCCCTTTGCCAGAGCACACCATAGAGAAGTAGATTTACATTATTTCAGACTATCTGAGTTATGCATTGTCAGTGAATACCTTTGTTCCAGTCCATGTTGATGTGAGGTCTAGTGTAGTTCTCTCCACCTATACAGATGTTGGCTTCTGGGCTTTAAATTGCTCCTCCTCACACCAGATAGTGAGATGTCTGTTCATTGGTGAAACTGTCATTTTCTCTCTTGTGATCTGTACATCAGAGCTCAGTGTTCAGCGCTATTAGAGAAAGGAGGAGTCGCTATGAAAGTGGGGTAGGAAGGAGAAAGACCCATATCCTGGGCCGTATGTGGTGGTGTTCCACAGGGAACCACTCCTCGGCCCCCTGCTTTTCTTTGTTTGCATCCCAAATGGTACCCTACTCACTAAATAGTGAGTTGAGTCAGCTCACCTCGTGGAGGCAGTATAATGACTCGGTGCTGAGTCAATGTGAGTCGCCCATTTCACAGGGAGGAACCAACCGACCAGTTACACTGTGATTTCAAGATGGCCGCCACATTAAAGGCTGCCCCAGGCTAATTAATGCTGAGTAATATTGTCACTGTGGGGTTGCTTGTCTGCTCTGTTATGCAGTCGAGCGTCATCACCACTGCTCTTCCAGGAAATGTCTCATGTAGCCTGCTAGCCACTAGTGTGTGTGGGTGGTGTAAGATGTACATGTTGAAAGTTGGGTATACTCACTATGGAACATTATTTATTATTTTGATACCCCAATGACTACTACTAGTGTGGTTCATGAATGCAAAGAAAGACAGATTGAGTTGAACAACAAATCGTTTTTCAATTGGCTGGTTATAGACAGTCGTGGGCGGGACAGTAGAGGATATTCCCTATGGACAGGAACGGTCTGTCTGTCGGCTGGCCTTATTGCATTTATCTGTTTTTTTAACCTTTTGAATAAATGTCTCCCTGGCAGCTCAATACAATATTAAGCCTAACCGCTTGCCGAGAGAGAGAGAGAGAGAGAGAGAGAGATACCAGTGTGTGCGCGTGTGTGAAACCACTGTTCCTATCGCTGGGTTCTGAAGAGGCTTCTGCTGGAACAATAAACCACTGTAGTACATACCGTTCAGTATGACACAGAGGGCAGACGACTTTTCCCTTGTCGCTGGGATGGCAGACTGGCAGTTGGAGTTCTAGGAAGATGACTCAACTTTATGTCTCTTTATGTTAAGGATCATTCTAAAGGCATTTAATGAGTTGTTGGTTTTACACTACTGAAGGGAATTGTGTTTGAAGTTGAGGAGCGGCCCTGCCTACCTAACTAATTATGAAGGCTGTCATGGAGGAATTGGACTGTATAAACTAATGACCTACTCGTCAGTTATTATTATACATAAGGAGTCCAACCTCTGACATCCATTATAAGCAGGCCTCGTGGACTATACTAGAGAAACAGCCATAGGCTGCAGTGAGGTGCCTTGTTGTTCTTGCCTTAACAAGTGATGTGCATAACACATATACAGTGCCTTCGGAAAGTATTCAGACCCCTTGACTTTTTTCACATTTTGTTACGTTACAGCCTTATTCTTGAATGGTTTAAATAAAACAATTTCCTCAGCAATCTACACACAATACCCCATAATGACAAAGCGAATACAGATTTTTTTGAAATTTTGGCAAATGTGTTAAAAAAAACAACATAAATACCTTATTTATATAAGTATTCAGACCTTATGCTGTGAAACTCGAAATTTAGCTCAGGTGCATCCTATTTCCATTGATCATCCTTGAGATGTTTCTACAACTTGATTGGAGTCCACCTGTGGTACATTCAATTGTTGGACATGATTTGGAAAGGCACACACCTGTCTAAATAAGGTCCAACAGTTGACAGTGCATTTCAGAGCAAAAACCAATCCATGAGGTTGAAGGAATTGTCCGTAGAGCTCCGAGACAGGGTTGTGTTGAGGCACAGATCTGGGGAAGGCTACCAAAACATATCTGCAGCATTGAAGGTCCCCAAGAACACAGGGGCCTCCATCATTCTTAAATGGAAGATGTTTGTAATCACCAAGACTCTTCCTGGAGCTTGCCACAAACTGAGCAGTCGGGGGAGAAGGGCCTTGGTCAGGGAGGTGACCAAGAACCCGATGGTCACTCTGATAGAGCTCCCCAGATCATCTGTGGAGATGGGAGAACCTTCCAGAAAGACATCCATCTCTGCAGCACTACACCAATTAGGCCTTTATGGCAGAGTGGCCAGACGGAAGCCACTCATTTCAGGAAAGGCATGACAGCCTGCTTGACATGACAGCCCACTTGGAGTTTGCCAAAAGGCACCTAAAGACTCTCAGACCATGATAAAACAAGATTCTATGGTCTGATGAAACCAAGATTGAACTCTTTGGCTTGAATGCCAAGCGTCACGTCTGGAGGAAACCTGGCACCATCCCTACTGTGAAGCATGTTGGTGGCAGCATCATGCTGTGGGCATGTTTTTCAGCGGCAGGAACTGGTAGACTAGTCAGGATTGAGGCAAAGATGAACGGAGCAAAGTACAGAGAGATCCTTGATGAAAACCTGCTCCAGAGCGCTCAGGACCTTAGACTGGGGCGAAAGTTCACCTTCCAATAGGACAACGACCCTAAGCACACAACCAAGACAACACAGGAGTGGCTTTGGGACAAGTTCTTGAGTGGCCCAGCCAGATCCCGGACTTGATCCTGATCGAACGTCTCTGGAGAGACCTGAAAATAGCTGTGTGGCAACGCTCCCCATCCTACCTGACAGAGCTTGAGAGGATCTGCAGAGAAGAATGGGAGAAACTCCCCAATTACAGGTGTGTCATGATTGTTGCGTCTTGCCAAGAAGACTCGAGGCTGTAATCGCTGTTGAAGGTTAAATCAATTTTAAAATAAAAATGGAACCTAAAAAATGTGGAAAAAGTCAAGGGATCTGAAGGCAAGGCACCCCGTGGGACAATAAGAGGACTTTTCGTTTGTCATGAGGAAGTTTAATTTGTTGTCATGGTCTGATTTAGATTCTAGGGCTCTCCCCTTCTCATGTATCTCTTATTACTGACATATCTGCTGCATCTCCCTCACTAGCCTGCTGCAAGTCCAAGGGAACAAGGTAGGATATTAAGGCTGGGAATTGCCAGGGACCTCATTATACAATATTATCACGATACTTAGGTGCCGATACGTATTGCGATTCTCACGATTCTATATGTAATGCATTTCGATTTGGGATGCACGATATATCGGTATCGGCCTGATGTCTAGTTTAACGCCGATGTTAAAAACCAATGTCAAAGCTACCGTGCATACCTATCTAACGTAGGTACTTGACATGATGACGCCACGTAAAATTTTGCGCTACACGTGCAACACAGCATTCCTACCCTAGCTCACAATGTCTGCTGTGTGGATCGAGCAGTCAACAAGTTGAGCAGTCATTTGAAAGAGTAAGAACATTTCAGCGAGACAACTTAAAAGGCCGCTAAAATTGTAAATATTGATTATCGTTGTCGGGTTTTTTTGGCAAGAAAAATATTGGATATCGTTATCGGCCAAAAATGTAATATCACTAATTTCGATACTGCGATTTGATTGCGATTTAATGTTCCAAACATATTGCTCACTAAATGTCTGCTGCAGATAGACAAGTAAGAGCTTTTTTTTTTTTTTTATTAAAACATGTTGGCTCACTATTTAAAAAGAGGATGGAAAACAATCTGTAAGATAAATAACACCGGAGCTGTGGCACAGGTACAGCCGACTAGCGCTTGTTAACTCTACCTAGCAAAAAAATAAATAATATACACTACCAGATAAAAGTTTGGACACACCTACTCATTCAAGGGTTTTTCTTTATTTTTTAAATGTTCTAATTTGTAGAATATAAGTGAAGACATCAAAACTATTGTAACGGTTGTCGTCGGGGATAGAGGACCAAAACGCACCAGGAATGTGGATGCTCATCTTGATATTTATTTTAAATAAAGAGAACACCAAAACAACAAAACGAAGAACTCACGAACAACAAAAGTCTTGTCAGGCTCACACAGGCAAAACAAGAAACAATCTCCCACAACACTACACCAAACAATTACCCATATATAGGACTCTCAATCAGAGGCAACGAGAAAGCACCTGCCTCCAATTGAGAGTCCAACCCCCCATCAAACTAAACATAGAAGTACAACTAACTAGAAAACCAACATAGAACATAAACCCAGAAATAATAAATCAAACACCCTACTACAAAAATCACCACCCCGAACCACATAAACAAAATACCCTCTGCCACGTCCTGACCAAACTACAATAACAAATAACCCTTATACTGGTCAGGACGTGACAACTATGAAATAACACATATGGAATCATGTAGTAACCAAAAAAGTGTTTAACTAGTCAAAATATATTATTCGATTTTAGATTCTTCAAAGTAGCCACCCTTTGCCTTGATGACAGCTTTGCACACTCTTGGCATTCTCTCAACCAGCTTCACCTGGAAGGCTTTTCCAACAGTCTTGAATGAGTTCCCACATACGCTGAGCACTTGTTAGCTGCTTTTCCTTCACTCTGTCGTTCAACTCATCCCAAACCATCTCAATTTGGTTGAGGTCGGGTGATTGTGGATGTCAGGTCATCTGATGCAGCATTCCATCACTCTCCTTCTTGGTCAAATAGCCCTTAAACAGCCGGGAGGTGTGTTGGGTCATTGTCCTGTTGAAAATGATAGTCCGGTTGCAAAGAGTCGGAAACTTTCTGGGAAATTTCCATGGTAGTTAAGCCCGGGAATTTGATGAATTTTGCTTAAATTATCTTATAACAGTGAACGTTTTTTTGTGTGCATATTTTGGTTAACCTCTTACATCTAGACATTCCACTAGCGGAACACCTGCTCCAATATCCAATGATGGGCGTGGCGCGAAATACAAATTCCTCGAAAATCCGAAAACTTCCATTTTTCAAGCATATGACTATTTTACACCATTTTAAAGACAAGACTCTCCTTTATCTAACCACACTGTCCGATTTCAAAAAGGCTTTACAGCGAAAGCAAAACATTAGATTATGTCAGCAGAGTACCCAGCCAGAAATAATCAGAAACCCATTTTTCAAGCTAGCATATAATGTCACAAAAAAACCCACAGCTAAATGCAGCACTAACCTTTGATGATCTTCATCAGATGACACTCCTAGGACATTATGTTATACAATACATGCATGTTTTGTTCAATCAAGTTCATATTTATATCAAAAACCAGCTTTTTACATTAGCATGTGACGTTCAGAACTAGCATTCCCACCGAACACTTCCGGTGAATTTACTAAATTACTCACGATAAACGTTCACAAAAAACATAACAATTATTTTAAGAATTATAGATACAGAACTCCTTTATGCAATCGCTATGTCCGATTTTAAAATAGCTTTTCGGTGAAAGCACATTTTGCAATATTCTGAGTAGATAGCCCGGCCATCATGGCTAGCTATTTTGACACCCACCAAGTTTGGTACTCACCAAACTCAGATTTACTATAAGAAAAATCGTATTACCTTTGCTGTTCTTCATTAGAATGCACTCCCAGGACTTCTACTTCAATAACAAATGTTGGTTTGGTTCCAAATAATCCATAGTTATATCCAAATAGCGGCGTTTTGTTGTGCGTTCAAGACACTATCCGAAGGGTAAAGAAGGGTGATGCGCCCGGCGCGTTTCGTGACAAAAAATTTCAAAATATTCCATTACCGTACTTCGAAGCATGTCAAACGCTGTTTAAAATCTATTTTTATGTGATTTTTCTCATAAAAAAGCGATAATATTCCGACCGGGAGTCGTTGTTTTCGTTCAAAGACAGAGAAAGTAAAATGGACTCTTCTCGTGCACGTGCGCACCAGTCTCATTGTTCTCAGATCGACCACTATCCAAATGCGCTACTGTTTTTCAGCCATGGCCTGCAAAGTCATCATTCAACGTTCTGGCGCCTTCTGAGAGCCTATGGGAGCGTTAGAAAATGTCACGTTACAGCAGAGATCCCCTGTTTTGGATAGAGATGATCTTCTTGGCCAAGAAATGGTCAGAGAGGGCGCTTCCTGTTTGGAATCTTCTCAGGTTTTGGCCTGCCAAATGAGTTCTGTTATACTCACAGACACCATTCAAACGGTTTTAGAAACTTTTGAGTGTTTTCTATCCAAAGCTAATAATTATATGCATATTCTAGTTTCTGGGCAGGAGTAATAATCAGATTAAATCGGGTACGTTTTTTATCCGGCCGTGAAAATACTGCCCCCTATCCATAACAAGTTAAACTTCCCCCAATTCAATAGCATTGCAACCCTCTGCATGCACAGTGTGTTCTTCCATCACATGTGCAGTGCACTCTTCCATCACATGTACAGCTGATTCTCAAGATCTTTCACACTAATGAGATGCTATTGAGCCCACACTGCTACACTGACTGAGCCAAAGACTACATGCTTTCTGGTAAGTTTTGATTGCTCTACTGGGTGGGGTGAATATATTTGATATGACATACATTATTTTTTGTTAGTTAACTAGTAAGTAGTAGCCTACAGCAAAGTGTATTTAAATCATTTCTAACGTGTTAACAATTTCTACTAGTTAGTGTTTGCTACCATGTGGGTTTTAGCTTGCTTGAGCCTGCTAACTGAGGAGTGCTTATTCACCTGTTTCCATACATGTTTCATTTTAAAACATTTATCTTACAAAGGAGTTGTTTAATTCTAACTGCTTAACTATTTATCTGTACATGGAATTGTATATTTTCTTTTTGTACTAATTTTTTTCTAATCCTTACAGGAAAATGCCACGGGTACTATCTGATGTGTGGAGACATTTTACTTCAGCTAATGTACAAAGAATGGCTGTGTACATTTGCAAATACTGTGCCAAATCATATGTGAAGAATGCTGAAATATCTGGCCAAGTGCATAAAGTTCCCTCAGTGCTCACAACAAGCAACCTCTGACAACAGTCCCCCTACTTCTATTCGAGGTGAAAATTATGAATCAGACACCTTATCGATAGCAACAGCTCATGGTCCTCCTGGAATCAGAAGTTTTTTTGACTCAATGGAGGAACGTAGTCTGAGAAATGCTGATGAATGTCTTGCTCGAGCTATGTATGCAACTGGTTTACCTCTGATGCTCACATGCAATGTGTATTGGAAGAGATTTCTGAATGTTCTTCGCCCAGCATACACTCCCCCAACCAGACATGCTTTATCTACTCATTTGCTGGATGCAGAGTTCATCAGAGTTCAAGTGAAGGTCAAGCAAATCATAGAGAAAGCATTGCAATCATCTCTGATGGGGGGTCGAATGCTCGTGGGCAAGGAATAATTAACTGCATCATCTCCACACCTCAACCAGTATTCTACAAGAGCACAGACAGAATGGACAATGGACACACCGTTGTCCATTCTGCATTGCAGATGAGCTGAAGGCAGTCTTCAATGACCTTGGCCCACAGAAGGTACTTGCACTGGTGACAGACAATGCTGCGAGCATGAAGGCTGCTTGGTCTAAAGTGGAGGAGTCCTACCCTCACATCACACTCATTGGCTGTGCTGCTCATGCATTGCATCTGCTCCTCAAAGACATCATGGCACTGAAAACAATGAATACACTCTACAAGAGAGCCAAAGTTAGGTATGTGAAGGGTCATCAAGCTATAGTAGAAATCTACCTCACCAAGCAAAGTGAGAAGAATAAGAGCACCACATTGAAGCTGCCCAGCAACACCCGTTGGGGTGGTGTTGTCATCATGGTTGACAGTCTCTTGGAGGGGAAGGAGTCTCTCCAAGAAATGGCCATATCACAGTCTGCCGATATGGACAGGCCCATCAAGAGGATCCTCATGGATGATGTATTTTGGGAGACAGTGGTAAGCAGCCTGAAACTCCTGAAACCTATAGCAGTAGCCATTGCACGGATTGAGTGAGACAGTGCCATCCTGTCTGATGTTCAGACTCTGCTTGCAGATGTAAGAGAAGAAATCAGTACTGCCCTGCCCACTTCACTGTTGCTCCAAGCAGAGGAAACTGCAGTTCTGAAATACATCAAAAAGTGTGAAGACTTCTGCCTGACGCCCATACGCAGCGTACATGTTGGACCCCAAGTATGCTAACAAGAGCATCCTGTCTGGTGCAGAGATCAACAAGGCCTATGGTGTCATCACTACCGTGTCTTGCCACCTTGGCCTGGATGAGGGCAAGTTTCTTGGCAGTCTGGCGAAGTACATTTCTAAGCAAGGGCTTTAGAATGGAGATGCAATATGGTAGTCGTGCCAGGATATCTCATCAGCCACCTGGTGGAAGGGACTTTGTGGATCTGAGGCTCTTTCCCCTGTTGCCTCCATCATCCTCCAAATCCCACCAACATCAGCTGCCTCAGAGCGCACACACCAAAGCACAAAACAGGCTGACCAATACAAGAGTTGAAAAATCGGTGGCCATCTGGGCAAATTTGAGGCTTTTTGAGCCTGACAACGCCATCCTCAACAAGGTTGGAAAGTGACAGTGAAGATGAGGCCTCAGAGTCTGATGTTCAAGAGGTGGACATTGAGTAGGTCCAGGGAGAAGACATGGAATCCTGAGAGGCAGACAACCAAAGTTTTAGTTTCTAGACTATCATTTTACAGATGTATGTTGAAAACATTTTTGGGAGATGCGATGCATCATTGGGGATCATTCAATATTCCCTTTATTTTGTTGTTCAGTGAAATCATCCCATGTGAAGATTGAACTCATTTAATTAAAGTTCAATTGAGTCATTTGCAATTATGTCTACTTATGATAAGGTAAAATTTTTATGTTTCTGTGATATTTATATGATATTTATATAATGTAAATACAGTTGAAGTCGGAAGTTTACATACACCGTAGCCAAATACATGTAAACTCCATTTTTCACAATTCCTGACATTTAATCCTAGTAAAAATTCCCTGTCTTAGGTCAGTTAGGATCACCACTTTATTTTAAGAATGTGAAATGTCAGAATAATAGTAGAGAGAAGGATTTATTTCAGCTTGTATTTCTTTCATCACATTCCCAGTGGGTCAGAAGTTTTACATACACTCAATTAGTATTTGGTAGCATTGCCTTTAAATTGTTTAACTTGGGTCAAATGTTTCGGGTTGCCTTCCACAAGCTTCCGACAATAAGTTGGGTCAATTTTGGCCCATTCCTCCTGGCAGAGCTGGTGTAACTGAGTCAGGTTTGTAGGCCTCCTTGCTTGCACACGCTTTTTCAGTTCTGCCCACAAATGTTCGATAAGATTGAGGTCAGGGCTTTGTGATGGCCACTCCAATACCTTGACTTTGTTGTCCTTAAGCCATTTTGCCACAACTTTGGAAGTATGCTTGAGGTCATTGTCCATTTGGAAGACCCATTGCGACCAAGCTTTAACTTCCTGACTGATGTCTTGAGATGTTGCTTCAATATATCCATGTAATATTCTTTCCTCATGATGCCATCTATTTTATGAAGGGGAACAGTCCCTCCTGCAGCAAAGCACCCCCACAACATGATGCTGCCACCCCCGTGCTTCACAGTTGGGATGGGGTTCTTCGGCTTGCATGCCTCCCCCCTTTAACTCCAAACACAACGATGGTCATTATGGCCAAACAGTTCTATTTTTGTTTCATCAGACCAGAGGACATTTCTCCAAAAAGTCCGATCTTTGTCCCCATGTTCAGTTGCAAACCGTAGTCTGGCTTTTTTATGGCGGTTTTGGAGCAGGGGCTTTTTCTGTGGATATCGATACGTTTGTAACTGTTTCCTCCAGCATCTTCACAAGGTCCTTTGCTGTTGTTCTGGGATTGATTTGTACCTTTCGCACCAAAGTATGTTCATCTCTAGGAGACAGAACGTGTCTTCTTCCTGAGGGGTATGACGGTTGCGTCGTCCCATGGTGTTTATACTTGCGTACTAATGTTTGTACAGATGAACGTGGTACCTTCAGGCGTTTGGAAAAAGGAGGAACCAGACTTGTGGAGGTCTACACATTTTTTTCTGAGGTCTTGGCTGATTTATTTTGATTTTCCCATGATGTCAAGCAAAGAGGCACTGAGCTTGAAGGTCGGCCTTGAAATACATCCACAAGTACACCTCCAATTGACTCAAATGATGTCAATTAGCCTATCAGAAGCTTCTAAAGCCATGACATTATTTTCTGGAATTTTCCAGGCTGTTTAAAGGCACAGTCAACTTAGTGTATTTAAACTTCTGACCCACTGGAATTGTGATACACTGAATTATTGTCAGAAGCGTAGATGAAAGGGGACCAAGACGCAGCGTGTAAAGTGCTCATCTTTTTTATTACGAGTGAACACTTAAACAAAATAAACCAACGCCAAACAACAGTTCCGTAAGGACACAAGGACTATACGAAAAACAACCACCCACAAAACCCAAAGGAAAACAGGCTGCCTAAGTATGGCTTCCAATCAGAGACAACGAAAAACACCTGCCTCTGATTGGAAACCATACTCTGCCAAACATGGAAAATGAAACATAGAAATAGAAAACTAGAACCAAAATCCCCTAGAACCAAAAACCCCAAAACACACAAAACAAACACCCCCTGCCACGCCCTGACCATACTGCAATGACAAATGACCCCTTTTACTGGTCAGGACGTGACAATTATAAGTTAAATAATCTGTATGTAAACAATTGCTGGAAAAATTACTTTTTTCATGCACAAAGTAGATGTCCTAACCGACTTGCCAAAACTATAGTTTGTTAACAAGAAATTTGTGGAGTGGTTGAAAAATGAGTTTTAATGACTCCAACCTAAGTGTATGTAAACTTCCGACTTCAACTGTATATCCAATTCAAAAACATCTACATTTAAATGGTATTAATATTAATTTTCATATATTAATATATATATATTCCTGTTAATTCCCATATATTCCCGTTAATTCCCACGGAAAGTGTCCACCTCTGAATATTCCCCAAATGTGCAACTTGCAAACCTGGCGGGATGATGCAAACCTGGCGGGATGATGCATCCCTGCAGAATTCTGTCGTAGCCATGCTGGTTAAGTGTGCTTTGATTTCTAAATAAATCACTGACAGTGTCACCAGCAAAGCACCCCACACCATCACCCATCCTCCTCCATGCTTCACAGTGGGAACCACACATGCGGAGATCATCCATTCACTAATCTGCGTGTCACAAAGACACGGCGGTTGGAACCAAAAATCTCAAATTTGGACTCATCAGTTCAAAGGACAGATTTTCACCGGTCTAATGTCTATTACTCATGTTTCTTGGCCCAAGCAAGTCCCTTTTTCTTATTGGTGTCCTTTAGTAGTGGTTTCTTTGCAGCAATTCGACCATGAAGGCCTGATTCATGCATTCAAGACAAGGTCATTTTTATTGTTTTGTCAGCGGAGTAGGCTAACCTGTAATTTTTGTTAAAGATTAGGATTCTGCTAATATGTCTCAAGTCATGTAAACTCTCGTAGAATTGCAAGAAAAGTGTTTATAAAAGGTCACATTTTCCCGGATCCTCCTAAAAGAATCTGCGAACAGTGAGTGAGTTATGTTATAATCCTAATTTATGACTATCCAATCTACTCATCACATTAGGAATAGGAGGCTATATTACATTAGTCTGCAAATGCAATGATAAATGCATTCTTTATCATGGTGAAAAGCTTCCCATACTTGAAACTCACACGCTGCCTATGAGTAGGTGAAATTACCTCTCACAGCAGTAGGGGTATCAAACATGACGAATACATTTAAATCTCCCTTATTTGTTGTTTCAAACATTTGATCATTAAGAGACATCAATTTTACCTCTCAATGCCACAAATGTATGTGGACACCTTTCCATTAGATATTGGAACATTGCTGTGGTGACTTGCTTAAATTCAGCCACAAGAGCATTAGTGAGGTTGGGCACTGATTTTGGGCGATTAGGCCTGGCTCGCAGTTCCAATTTCGTCCCGAAGGTGTTTGATGGAGTTGAGGTCAGGGCTCTGTGCAGGCCAGTCAAGTTCTTCCACACCGATCTCGACAAACCATTTCTGTATGGACCTCGCTTTGTGTACGGGGGCATTGTTATGTTGAAACAGGAAAGGGCCTTCCCCAAACTTTTGTCACAAAGTTGGAAGCACAGAATCGTCTGGAATGTAATTGTATGCTGTAGCGTTAAGATTTCCTTTCACTGGAACTAAGAGGCCTAGCCCAATCCATGAAAAACAGCCCAGACCATTATTCCTCCGCCACCAAACTTTACAGTGCGCACTATGCATTGGGGCAGGTAGCGTTCTCCTGGCATCCGCCAAATCCAGACGGGCAGAAATTTGACGAACTGACTTGTTGGAAAGGTGGCATCCTATGATGTTGCAACGGGTGTGGCTGAAATAGACTAATACACTAATACACACATACTTTTGGCCATGTAGTGTACGTCACACATCTTGTCATAACTGGCTAAGGGGAGTTATGGTTTGAGTGTGTTTAAGTAAAGCATCTAATGTTGATGCTGTGTCTTGTCTATTCACATAGTTCTAGGCTGTGTTATTCTACTCTTACACTCTCATGATAAGCAGGCCTGAATGGAGATGGGACTATTACTAGTTGATGACTGGTCTGAAAGGTTAGGACGTTTGAGCCATGGGTGGTTGTGCTGCTATCATGATAATAACAGTCCTGGCACAGTGCAAGTTATTACTGTGGCCTGTGTCGGAGCAGTGGCCTTACTAGCCTGTCCATGTGCTAGCCTGGTCCCAGCTCTGTTTGTTTTGCCTTGGTGTTGACTAGACGTCACAAACAGATCTGGGACCAGGCTAGGTCTAAAATGTCAGAATGACTGTCCTTTTACAGTTGAAGCCAATATGTAGCCTGGTCCAAGATCTGATTGGTGTGATAACTGGCGTGATAATTGGCATGATAATTTCCATAAGAGTTGGCAAGATGGCACAAAAAGATCTGGGACCAGGCTACATCTGTGCCACATAGCACTGGATGGCTGTGAGGCTGGGTCTGACTTGTGGCCCACCCACGTGGCAACAGCTTGAATGGACAGACTGAAAGAATGTTGTGTTTTCCCTCTATCCTTCATTATCGTTTCACTGCCAGGACTAGGAGTATAATTTCTGTGGTTATTTACTGTGGTTGACTGGGAAGTTGGATTGATCTGAGAGTTTAGTGGTTTTTTTTTACTCTCCGTTGCAGGTGTGTGTGCACTTGACCCAGGCAATGTGTTGGTTTGTCTACAAAGGCTCCAGTGTTAAAGATGGATCAGGAATTTCTGGTTCCACTTTATACGGACTCCCCCCATCCTCCTCTCCTTTCTTCAGAGAGAGAAAAATGTCATAAAGCAAACCCCTGACTAACCCACCCACTGCGTCAAGAAAAGCTATTACGGATATGTTATTATATAGCTGACTCCATTGATGTTGTCACCTCTACAGAGCTTCTTTCTGCCTTTAGAGTAGCACTGTCTCTTAAGATGGTGGTCCTCATTGGAGACCAAATGCGTGGTTTGAAATACAGAGGGGGAGGGGTTAGGAGCGGCTGCTTGGGAACCCCCAATAACAAATCAGGCCCCCCTATAAGAATTAAAATACAGATGTAGGATCTTAATTTGATCAACCTGTTGTAGGATAACTTTCCTGAAATGCAGAACATTTTAAATGTGTAGTTTGAGGGTTAAAAACAATAGTAACTTCAGACTTGAATTTCCATTACAAAAAATGTATCAACCCCTACAAAGATGAATTATAATTATAATCCACATAATAATTAATAATAAGTCACATTTCCTGTTGCTGCAGGATTGTTTTGGCTCAAATTAAGATCTTACATCTGTATCAATGTAGGCAAATGTTTTGCTTTTGCACCCCTCTCTCTCTCCAATTCAATTCAATTCAATTCAATGTGGCTTTTTTGGCATGGGAAACATACAGGTAACTGGCAATATAAAGGAAACACCAACATAAATTGTCTTAATAGGGCGTCGGGCCACCACGAGCCGCCAGAGATGCCAGAACAGCTTCAAATACACCTTGGCATAGATTCTACAAGTGTCTGGAACTCTATAGGAGGGATCTGACATCATTCTTATACGAGAAATTCCATAATTTGGTGTTTTGTTGATGGTGGTGGAAAACGCTGTCTCAGGCGTCACTCCAGAATCTCCCATAAGTGTTCAATTGGGTTGATATCTGGTGACTGAGACAGAGGCACACACACACACACACACACACACACACACACACACACACCCTCTTTCAAAGTCACTGAGTTCTTTTCTTCTAGTCATGGTAGCCAAAACACCAGATTTCTATTTTTTATTAATGTTTATTGATTATGAAATTATGAAAAATATGAATAATATTTCACCCATGAGGCCACTAGGTCATTTGACTACAGGAAAGGGCTACTTCTTTCCAATGTGTCAAATAATTATCTTTTTGTTTTCTCATGATTTGGTTGGGTCTAATTATGTTTCTGTCCTGGGGCCCTGTGTCAGAACCAGCTGGCTGAGGTTACTTTTCTCTAGGTTTATCTCTCTGTAGGTGCGGGCTTTGTTATGGAAGGTCTCTCTCTCTCTCTCTCTCTGTGTCTCTCTCTCTCTGTTTCAATCTCTCTCTGTCTCTCTCTCTCCAGTCCTCCCTCCCTCTCTCTCTTCTGTAAACTCGTCAGTCAGGAGTCGCCTTTCAGAGAGCTCTTAAGAGGTCGCCCCCTATTGTCCTGGCCTCGGACATGCACACACACACACACACACAAACACACACACACACACACACACACACACACACACACACACACACACACACACACACACACACACACACACTTCCTCCCCCCTGTTCACACACCTTCACACACACACAGTCCCGCTGCACTGAGGGCTAGAGGAAAATGCCATGCCACAGGAGGAAGACAGAGGAAGTGTAAGAGGTTAATGTGAGGCTGTTGAGTGACAGGGAAAGGACTGAGACTAGATCAGGTTGCAGGAGGAGAGGAGCTGCTCTCTATTGTCAGGATCAGAATGGCCTGAGCTGTGTCTCTATGAATGAGACTCTTCTCTCTACTAGTGGGGTGTCAGACCTATGGATCTGCCCTGAGATCGGATGAATGAACGGCAGTTTCAATTCCATTGTATTCAAAATAAGGACGCATGAGCTCATTGAGGAAAATGTTTCAACCTCTCTCATTAAAAGGGACATTTTTATTTTATGTAAATCAAGACATCCACTCCATTTGGAGCATTTTAATCTCAATATTATTCAATTTCCCAAGCCTACAAAATGAGTGAGTACACAGGAGTACACTTCCACAGGGGCCTCAATCATCTACAGGTCAACTGAACAATCTGTTGACAGTCTGTGCAATGTGACCAAGTATCCGTGAGCCTGAACTGAATGCAACAGTGCTAGGCTAGCAGCTGTAGCCTGCTGTTTATGTGCGTTAGCAACGGAAGGGTAGACAGGGGAGATATGTGCCATTGAGGACGTGCCAACTCCCTCTCTGTCTGTCTGTCTGTCTGTCTGTCTGTCTGTCTGTCTGTCTGTCTGTCTGTCTGTCTGTCTGTCTGTCTGTCTGTCTGTCTGTCTGTCTGTCTGTCTGAGTGAGTGAGTGAGTGAGTGAGTGAGTAATGGCCTGTGAGAGTTAGTGGGCCAGGCTTGAGAGGAGCTGCAATATTAGAAAACAATAAATCTGACCCTGAAGACGAGGCGAGGACAGGGAGAGGGAATGTGGACAAGGAAGAAAGGAAAGGAGAGGAGAAAGGGAATGTGGCAATGGATGAGGGAGAGAGGAGAGGAGGACTGACCCTTTGAAGAGCAGAGATTGAAATATATATGCCAGCAGGAAATTATTTAAGGAGCCCCCTGGAATTGGAACTGTCCCTGGTTTAGTCATCTGTCAGAATCCAAGGGGTTGGAGATAGAGAGAGGCTAACTTTCTGCCAGCGTCGTAGTATTGTTGTTTTTTTCTTTGAGGAGAGAGGAGACTGCAAACGAGCATACACAATCTCAGTTTACGGTGAAATGCTGCCAGCGAACGACAGAAGAAGGAAAAAAATAAGCTCAAAACATGGACAGGGTCTGAGTGTATCCGAGAAGCTGCTTTCCTTCCCTGCCAGGAATCTCCTGAAAAACATTCCCAGACCATCACTGGCCAGCTTTAGAGTTTGAAAGTTCACGGCAGCATACCTGAAGTAGCTGAGCTGCTGGAGTTGTTGTTTGTGGTACTCCAGAGCAGCCGAACTAGCCTGATTCAACTCATGACGGACTTGCCTTGGTGATTAGTTGACTAATTGAATCAGGTGTGCTAGTAATGGAATAGGCCTACATCAAATAAGTGGAACAGCGGAGAGGGTTGTGAAACACTGCTCCAGACTGGAGCTAGGCCCTATACTCTCATTCAAAGTGGAGTGGAGTGGTGCCTGCCTGTTCTTGCTATCTCCAGTCATCTACTTTAAATCATAGACTAGCATCATAGACTACCAGTCACGTTATATAATAAAGTCTGTTTCGCTGGTAGAGAGATTTATCTGTTGGGCACCAGAGTTCCCCGGCTGACAGACCAGCTCAGAGAACCCTGCTCTAGTCTTTATGCATCATGGGTACCAATTAAAAACAAGAACCATGATATCACAGTGAAAGAGCAATTGGGATGAATGGGCTCACTGGCTCTCTGTTCAACGTCTGGATGTGGCTTTGTCCCCAATGGCCCCCTATTCCCTCTTTTTTTTTTTTTACTACTTTTGACCAGGGGCCATAGGTGGTAAAGTAGTGCACAAAATAAGAAATAGGGTGCCATTTGGGAGGTATCCTGTGTTCTCTGCCCTTCCCAATTTTCATCGTTCCGTCATTCACATCACAACCCAAATGCTGCTTGACGTTGTTGAGTCGAAGGAAACAACAGACTGAGAAACTTTTCAAGTTCAAATCCTCTAAAATATGACAGAAAATATTGGGCTGTCTTGTGGTACAACGGCGCCCTGTGTTTTGTTGTCTGAGGCAGAGAGAGGCCGAGTGCGAAGGCCTGCCTGGAAGATGGCTCAAGATGTTTTCCCTTCTGTAATTATGTCAAAAATATATTTTATTGAGGAATGATGTCGAAATAAATGTCATTTACCAAACGGCCATTTTGCTCTTTTGTGCAGTTTCTGAAGATATTTTGGAGCCAGTCGTCTGCATTCCCTTGTCCTCTTAAATGGGCTTTTCCACTGGCGCCCAGAGCGGAGTCAGACAGACACACAGGCAGTCAGTCAGTATGAAGGCTACTGCACTCTGGGTGTGTGTGTGCGTGTGTGCGTGTGTGTGTGTGTATTTATTCATTCATCCAAGCTGAAACTGTCTGCTGACGTTCAAAGACGCCAGAATTCTCTTCCTCCTGAAGTGGCACTGGCCTGTAAAAATGGAAACGGTGTCCAAATCTCCTGCAGCCTCAGCTCAATTGTGTACACTGTGTGTACTGTACTGTACCAGGGAAGGTGTGATGTAGGTATACAGTAGAGAGGGCTTTCTATGTATCTGAATTGGTCTGTGATATGGTCTGTGTAGACACTAGGCCAGGGGATTCAAATCCCAGCCTGGAGATCTGGAGTACTTCTGGTTTTCTGTTGTACCTGATCATTAATTGCACCCTCCTGTTGTCCCAGATCTAAATCAGCCCTTCATTAGAGAGGAAGAATTTGCTTGCACTAGGCAGATAAGATGACTAGTAGAGCAGCAGCAATCAGAGGAGTTTTTGTTGCTTCCATCTCCAGTCTCAAAGCCTTCAGTAATGAGAGATAATAATAGTTTTTGAGTCGATTAGCAGGTCTGGGTGTTGGATACTTTAATCTCTGACTCAATTAGACTGTCTATGACTGGGAGAATAGCTTATGATGTATGACTGGGTCTGTTGTTATCTTACATATACAGTATATAGATGCACACACACACACACACACACACACACACACACACACACACACACACACACAAAAAAAACTGTGTGTGTTTACCTAACTGCCCACCACTTCCAGTGTATCCCTCCCTCCACCCGCTGGGCTGGCTGTCTCAGACATTAGGGCAGCTAGAGGCTCTGGTGCCTGCCTGTCTACTGTCTACACTGGACACATTCTTACCCTGATATCACTGCCCTGCGCCCAACAAAGATGTTGAAATCCCATATTGAAACAGGGAGAGGGTTCTGGAGAGCGGGGTGAGAATGGAGAGGGAGTTAAAGCTTCGCATGCTTCGGTTCGGCTGGCGCCTACACAAACTTGGCTAGGTGAACCCAACAAGTGTGCTTACATACTCCCTTAAAAGACCTTTGCTAAAAAAAATTCAATAGTGCTTATATAGTATACATTTTTACGTTTTTGCCGAAGAGATCTTAGTTGCATATTTTTAAAAGTATTTCTCAAGAGAAAAAATGTGCATGAAAACAAGTTGTCTATTGTTGAATGACAACAAACACTTAATTGAAGAATCCCTACTGTTGACCAATGACTGACGAAGGGGCGTAGACTTCGCTTACCGAAATGTGGCTTGCCTCTAGAAAACAATGTGTGTGCACGAACAACGGAAAAAAACCTTGCCTTAGACCAAAATGAACAAAAACATCACAAAATAACTGTTCCGAACGATTTCAGATGGGAAGCATACAGACGCCTTCAGATGACTGGCCTCATAAATCATACAGAAAAAATGAACACATTCTATTCATTCTTAGCTACAATTTTTAGGATACATGTGAAATATTTAAAATTGGTCAAATAATGTCTTTAAAAAAACTATATTTAATACATTTTAAATACATTCCAACATATATTACGGAATGTATTTAGAATGTATATATTAATGTACAGTATGTAAAATGTATATCACAATATACACTGGGTATACCAAACATTAGGAACTGGATGTCCTTTGGGTGGTGGACTGTTCTTCATTCACACAGGAAACTGTTCTTGACACACTCAAGCCAGTGTGCCTGGCACCTACTACTATACCCCATTCAAAGGCACTTATATCGTTTGTCTTGCCCATTCCCCCTCTGAATAGCACACATACACAATCCATGTTTCAATTGTCTCAACGCTTAAAAATCCTTCTTTAACCTGTCTCCCCCCTTCATCTATACAAATTGAAGTGGATTTAACAAGTGGCATCAATACGGGATCTTAGCTTTCAACTGGACTCACCTGGTCAATCTATGTCACGTGTCAAACTCTTTCCACGGAGGGCCGAGTGTCTACGGATTTTCTCTCCACCCTTGTACTTGATTGATTAATGGTGGTCACTAATTGTTAAGGAACTGAATGATGAATTAAGGTCACTAATTATTAAGGAGCTCCCCTCACCTGGTTGTCTTGGTCTTCATTTAAAGCAAAAACAAACAACCCGCAGACACTCGGCCCTCTGTGGAATGAGTTAGACACCCCTGGTCTGTGCCATGAAAAGAGCATGTGTTCTTAATGTAATGTTTTGTACACTCAGTGTATTAGGTTAAAACCTCTTATGGCTAGGGGGCAGTATTTTCACGGCTGGATAAAAAACGTACCCGATTTAATCTGATTATTAGTCCTGCCCAGAAACTAGAATATGCATATAATTATTAGCTTTGGAGAGAAAACACTCCACAGTTTCTGAAACTGTTTGAATGGTGTCTGTGAGTATAACAGAACTCCTATGGCAGGCAAAAACCTGAGATGCTTCTGTTCAGGAAGTACCCTGTCAGACCTTTTATTTTCTTTCTTTGACATCTCTTCCAAAAACTAAGGATCTCTGCTGTTA